>NW_026057582.1:19773957-20029537 GCF_023721935.1 Panthera uncia
ACACATATATATGTATATATATATATACATATATATGTATATATATACACGCAATAGAATATTACTTGCCAATCAAAAAGAATGAAATCTTGTCATTTGTAACAATGTGGATGGAACTAGAGTGTATTAAGCTAAGTGAAAGAAGCCAGTCAGAGAAAGGCAGATATCATAAGATTTCACTCATATGTGTAATTAAGATACAAAGCAGATACACATAAGGGAAAGGAAGCAAAAATAATATAAAAACAGAGAGGGAGGGGTGCCTGGGTGGCTCAGTTGGTTAAGTGTCCAACTTCGGCTCAGGTCATGATCTCACGGTTCATGGGTTTGAGCCCTGCATTGGGCTCTGTGCTGATAGCTCAGAGCCTGGAGCCTGCTTCAGATTATGTGTCTCTGTCTCTGCCCTTCCCTCACTCCTGCTCACTCTCTCTCTCTCTCTAAAAAATAAATAAACATAAAAACAAATAAAAAAAACAGAGGGAGACAGACCATAAAAGACTCTTAAACACAGAGAACAAACAGGATTGTTGGTGGAGTGGTTGGTGGGGGCATGGGCTAAATGGACAAGGGCGTTAAGGAGTACACTTGTTAGGAAAAGCACTGGGTGTTACATGTAAGTGATGAATCACTAAATTCTATTCCTGAAAACATTATTACACTATATGTTAACTAACTTGGATTTAAATTTTAAAAATAAAATAAAATAAAATAAAATAAAATAAAATAAAATAGTGGTCCATATTTTATTATTTTTAGTTTTCATTGTATAGTTTTTCTTTTTTAAAAAAATTTTTTTCCAAAAGATTTCAATGATTTTCTTCATTTATATAGAGTTAGACAATTTATTATACAATTACTGAATTATTATAATGTAATTGCTGAATAAAAACTATGTAGAATTTTAATTTGAATGAATATATACACAATAAACTCTGACACTGCACAAACTGACATACTTACAATCACACATTTGACATGACTTATACTATGAAACTACAATTATTCCAATCTGATGGTGTCAAAATTATTTCACTGCCATTTAAATTGAGTTTTTTTTTTAGTATTGAATAAGGTATTTAACTTTGAAGACAATAGATCAATTATAATATTACTCAGAATTGATTGTTCTAGATTAATTTTCCAAAGTATTCAGTGGAATTTACAACATGAAGTTTCATTTCTATCATGATTTCTGGAAAGTTTTCTTAGATTATAACTTTAAATACTAGCTGTGTTACATTGTTTGAGTTTTCAGTGATTTTTTTCTTGCTTTATTGAAATATAAATGACAAATAACATTGTGTAAAATTGTAAATTTAAGGTGTACATTGTGATGATTTGGTATATGTATATATCATAAAATAATGACTACAATAAGGGTAGTTAATGCATCCTTAACCTCACATAGTTACCTTGTGTGTGGGGTGAGACATTGAAGACTTAGTGTCTTAGCAAATTTCAATTATATGATACTATATTGGTAATCATTGTCACTATGCTGTACGTTGGATCCCTAGAATTTCTCCTCTTTTTTCTTCAGTGATTTTGACATTTAGGTGTTTTTTCTCTTCAACATATGCTGAGGGCATTATTATTTTTGTCTATTTTGATTTATTTTCTTGTTTTTTTTCTACCACAAAAGTATTTTGGATTCAGTAAATTGCACACAGAGAAGGAACCCAATGGAGAAATTTTACTTGCTCACTAAAGGATATTTCAAACTTAGAAAATTTATGGAAGTATTTGTAACTCAAAATTAGTCCCTAAGTACAGTATTGTTAGTACTCACAAAATTAAATCCTTAGTTTCTATACTGCAAATGAACTGAGACAAAGTTATTGAGGATCATGTCAGTGATGGAAAGATTAAATAACTCCTATAACTAAAAGTTTCCCAGTAAGAAGAAACAGAAGATTCAGCCTCCTACCTAATATTATTTGTAACATAAGATATGGGATTTTTTTTGTTTTTTGCTATTTTATTACTATTATTATTTATTATTATTATTTTTAGAGAAAGTTATTGAGTGCAAGCAGGGGAGAAGGCCAGAGGGTGGGGAGGGAGAGAGAGAGAGAGAGAGAGAGACAGAGAGACAGAGAGAGAGAGAGAATCTTAAGCAGTTTTCACACTCAGCATCAGATGCAGGACTCAATCCCATGACCGTGGCTGGGGTCATGACCTCAGCCAAAATCAAAAGTTGGACACTCAAACAACTGAGCTACCCAGGTACCTCTGCTTTCTTTTTCTGAACTAGTCAACGGCAAAATAAAAGAAAGTCTGACCCCAGTAAAGTATCTAGCTTACATTAAGACTATCTGGCAATGGTAGAAGCATTTAAAAAAAAAAAAATAGAGCCTGTTTCAACACACTGGTGCTCTTTGCCTAACTTGCTTACTAACTTGGGTTCCAATCTCCTTTTTGCCCTAAACTACACTTATGAGTTCTGCTAACGTGGTCTCTTAATGCTGGACCTTAGATTTACTAGTCTGCCATTCTCCCTGCCTCCTTCACCATTTCTAGGTTCATGGACACATTCAAAGATTAAACACAATCATCTCAGCTAGTGACTATGCTTTAATTGTTTAAGAGGATAATATGCTCCTTTTTTATCATGAAAGCTTCACTTTCCTTCTTCTCCCATGCTTTCTCCTCCTTCCATCACAGCAGTTTGCAGAGATGGGAAACCATTGTCGAGCAGATAACATAGAACATCAGGAGGGCTTGCTAACCTCAGCCAACAACAGGGTCCGTTGTCATTTTCCTCCTAGAAAATTTAGGTGAAGCAAATGTTCTCTATAGCAAATGATCTCAGGAACAACATGAGCACAGCTCAGATTTATGTTTTCTTACCCAGTGGTCACCAGGACATCTTTCCCACAGAGTTTTGAAGGGGCTCATTAAGTTTCACAATCCCACTAAACAACTATCGCTGACTTAAATCCTCACTATATTCCTGCTAACTCCTCTAATCCTTGCACTACAAAGGCCTCCAAGGCTACACATAAAGTAAAACCAAATTAAACAGCACTCATCATTGCAGATGGAGAATTATCCCAAGGAGGAGCGGTATGTTTTAAAGACAAAGGGTGAACATTCTGGGCACTGGAAAATGCTCTCTTTCTGCTCATATCAGTCAGGCTGTTTAGGAGGCCACTCTTCCTGTGGCTATTTCATTGGAAACATGCCTCACTAAAGGAAATGCACTAGCAGATGTGTGGGATACTTTTACACTTGCATTGAAACTCCCAGAAGAGGTTGGTTCTCATTTGGACATAGTTTATGCTTTGCTGCCACTAAAACTCAGTTTACCCACATTTCCACTAAACTAGCTGCACTTCCCTTGGAAGAATTTATATGAATGCATTCACATAGGGACTCTGTATGCTCAGATAACTTTTAAAAGCTTTCATGTAATTAAACAGAGCATGCATGTCATAATGTTTTGTTAAGCTACTTTCTTATCTTCAGATTTAATTCTAGGCAAAGATTTTGGCCTATCTGCCGTGAGTAGAAGAGGAAAAGAAAGAAGTGAAAAGGTGGGAAAAGAATACAGTACTCTGTAAAAGATAAAGACCAAGAAAATTAATATCACAAAGCTTTCAATGTTGCCATATTTTATTACTTTGCTACTTTAATTGTACAGGGTAAGCAAGAGTTATCATTCTGTGTCAAACTTTGCTCCATTTTTTTCCTGATTCTGTCTCTAAAAGAAATGTTGCTAGAGAGGGAAACTTACTCATCTTTCAATTTATCTCAGAACTGAGTACAGTCTTGGATTTCCTACATTAATACAACTAAAAACTGACAGATGTTTTCAGCCACCACTGATTCTTGATAATTGAATGTATGTGTGAATGAAGCCACACTCACATGGCATTGATTGTTTCTGAACTTCACATTTTTGAACTTCAAAGGGATTATTTACTGTTATTTAAGGATTTCCATTCAGTGTCTTCTCAAAAATATTGATCAACTTTCCTTTTTCCTTGTATTTCCTCAAATGTTTTTACAACCTCTATACAAAAATACAATACATACTCCAAGAGGAAATTGTTTGGATTTTGAGAAAACTGGCATGAAATATGACTGTTGAAATTGAACATTCTATTACCATCCCTAAAAACTCCCACAATTAATCATTTGTTATTGTCGTTTTTATATTTTATTTCAGAATAAGGTTTAAACTATGTATTTTCCAAAGGCCTCTTCAGATGCTATGAAACCTCCCAGAGGAAGGGAGTCTACCTTGACTGTTTTCCAACAGTCTTTGAAGAAGTTTAGTGTATTTTCAGTTTGTTTTAAAGGTAGGAAGTAAAGTTTTCTTGTTGACGTTTTCAGTATAATTCCATTCTGTGTTAAAATGCCATCTTCTTGCATTCATTGAGCAACGAGTTATTTTATATTAGGAAGGGGAGCGTGGATAGGATGCTCTGAAAGATCATTAGCTATACAACGATTTTTCCCAAGATCTGCCCCCAATTTAGTCAGAGAAGGAAAGATAATTTTTAGAAAGGAAAGTTGTCGCAGCCTTCTAAATTTAAGAGCGAATTAAGGAAATTTTCAGACTCACAGTCTTGGTGCCCAAGTTATTCCCTCACATAAACAAGAGCTTCATTTTGATTGCAATTAGAAGATTTTATTGTTGCGGGTCAGAAGGCACTTTTGACATCAAATATTTTCAGGGAGAGCTCCAGCTGATTTTCATGTTAAGAAAAAAATCTAATTGTGAAGTGGGAACAGTCTAGATAGATGATATAGCATGACTGCAGTTGAATGACTTATGCTTTTGCATGTAAACATCAGTGATGCTGCCTCCATTGACAGGCTTGCCTTGACAATTGATCATAAAAAGATGCTCACTCTTGGCAGTGGAAGAGGTAAAACATCTGGTTTAATAGATGTTGATGCACAGGCAGGGATGTCAATCACCTTCAGATTGAATTGTTTGGATTTGATGCTAAGTGGAAATTTGCAGATCTGATTATTGAAATGGCAAAGCAATCCTTTATAATGGCCACAGGGATAAACATCATTTGGAGTATAGGGCAAAAGCCAAAGTTTTAGCAATGTGTAGTTGTTCAGAAACTCAATCCACTTTCTTCAAAGTGAGAGGTAAGTATGCAGTCTCCCCACCCTGCCAAAATGATTCCCAGCATGGAAAAGAACTTCTTTTTTTAAGTCTTTTTTTTTAACGTTTATTTTTGAGAGACAGAGAGTGACAGAGCACAAGCAGGGGAGGGGCAGAGACTGAGAGGGAGACACAGAATCTGAAACAGGCTCCAGGCTCTGAGGTGTCAGCACAGAGCCCGACGCGGGGCTCAAACCCACAAACCGTGAGATCATGACCTGAGCTGAGGTTGGACGCTTAACTGACTGAGCCACCCAGGCTCACCAGAAAAGAACTTCTTAAATGCAATGCCCATTAGTGACCTTAGATCCAGAGCTTGAGTTTAAAGGGAAGTTTTTATTTGAGATCTTTACAAGGACCTGAGAAACAAATAACCACTTTGACATCGTGCTATAAATTAACATTCAAGACATCCAAGCAAAATAACTAGAAGAGGTGTGTAGTAATAGTGATAATTTGAATATTTAGGCAGAAGTAGAGAAGTGACAGATACACTTTGCTCTTTAGCTGCATTTAATTTTGCTTTACATTCATATAAACATGACATAAAAATACATCAAAATAAGTAGAAGTAATCATATTGGAAAGACATATTTAAGAATTCCAGCATCTTCACTAGGATTTTTTTTAGGTAGATGAGCAAACTTTCCCCTTAAATTAGACTCATATATTGTTTTTGACCTAATACATTATTATTATTATAAGTCAGAGTTTTAAAAATAGTACCAATTTTTCAAAATTCTGTGTGCATGTGTGTGTTTCAGAGAATTCTACTCCCCATATATTAGATAGATTTGACTTACAGAATTTCTCCCTAAGTCAACAGATACACACACAAGCATATGTCTTTTCCCATGGAAAACATTCAAAGATGTTACATTTCTCTTAATTTTCAAAAGCCTCAAGATGGTCTAGAGACAGTCATTATGATGATTCCCCAAGAGTGTTTTTTCCCTTCTCCCGACAAGCAAGCTGTTGAGGCCCTAATATCACTTTTGAGGCCCTAATATCACTCAGTGATTCATTCAGTAATTCACTGAACCAACATTTGTCCAGTAGCCAGTGTGGAAGGCCCTGGGCTACACAATAAAGGAAGCTAGTTGAAGGCAGAGATCTATTTCCCCTTGATTCACTTTTTCATCCCTCACATCAAAAAAATTGCTTGGCAGATGGTAGATGCTCAAAAGCACACTCATTGATTGAAAGAATTAACAAAGAAGGAGTAACTAATATAAGGTGCCTTTCTCCAGGAGGTTCTATCTTATTTGTGTTTTCAAGAGAAATAACCAGAGACATTTAAACAGTCTCTCTTCATATAAGTAACAAAAGACATAGAGGATTTACAGTGCCTAACTAGGTGAAAGGTAAAAGTCCAAGACTCTCTAATATTTAATATATTAACATGATAAACTATATATAATCTTATACTTTTATCACATATCTTGCTAATTCCTATTCTGATGTATAAAAATGATGCTTGTGGTATTAATTAAATATTACTTGTGTTTAGAGAGACTCGTAAAATATGTTTCAGAACAGAGGTTGGCAAAATTTTTCTTAAAGAACCAGACAGTAGATATTTTAGGTTTTGGAAGTCATGTGATCTTTGTGGCAACTCAACTCTGTCATTGTACTATGAAAGCACCGATAGGCAATATGTAAATGAACGAATGTGATTCTTTTCCAATAAAACTTTACTTACAAAAATGGGTGAAGGACAAGATTTGGTTCGTGGACTGTGGTTTTGATATTCCCTGTTTTAGAAAGTTAAGAAAAAGTTTCCAAAGAATTTCTGCTGTGAAAAATTGGCTCATAAATAATATTTCTGGATTAAGTGAATTAAAATATCCCTCCTTATACTTGTCATGAATGCTCTGGCCATATTGAAGAAATACTCATATTAAGTTGACATCATTTCCCAGAATTATTCCCCAGGATTATTCTTAGTGCCTCCTCCTTTTATTTTATGTTATAATTTTCTTCTTAATTTTATTATGTGGTTTTCAGCATCTCTATTACATTTTAGGTAAAAATCAGATATCTCTAATTCTTCAATAATGCCATAGAAATACAATTTCAGTTCTGCATTATGTATCTTAAGTGTTTTAACCATGTTTGAGATGAAAACCAAGCAAAATCAAGATTTTCACTACAATTTTAGTATGTAGTGATGGCTCCTTAGTATCACCATCTCCTTTGGATTTGAGCCAGGACAATTAGCAAGTTGCTTTTCAGACATGGAATTGGAGTCTAAGAAGTTTGGGATGCCTTGCCATGGTCACCCAGTTTATTAGTGCAGGGCTTTCCTGTGAGCTCATGCTGTTTCTTCCCTAGGATCTTGGAAGCCCCACTATTTTGCATGTCTCTCTAAATACTTTTAAAAATGTCTTGCACACTCTATTTCCATCCAGTAATTTTTTCCCCAGACAACTATTTTCTTTCTTTCTTCCTTCCTTCCTTTCTTTTTCTTTCTTTCTTTTTCTTTCTTTCTTTCTTTCTTTCTTTCTTTTGCTTTCTTTCTTTCTTTCTTTCTTTCTTTCTCTCTTTCTCTTTCTTTCCTTCCTTCCTTCCTTCCTTCCTTCCTTCCTTCCTCTTTTTTGTCTACAGAACTACTGTCTCTACACAGGAAAGCATCCAAGTATGAGGATGAAAGAGATCACATAGAAGCTCTGGCAAATGTCTAAACCTTGAGAATTGCCCCAAGAAGAAGATGCATCAAACCTAGATATTACCAATATGGAGCTAAAAAGAAAAAAAAATACAGAAAAAGAATCTGTAAAGTAGATAACCATTTACCTTCCCTTTCCTAAAGTGCAATAACCCTAATGCACTGTTCTTTTCTTGGAGTACAACTGCCCCTCCCCCATCAACCTTGGACCTCCAGGATGGTGGAGCTTTCCAGGCAGAATACTCCAGCATCTCATCACTTTCAATCTGGAATTATCTAAAAAATTATAACTAACATTAATCTGAAAGTCGATTGGTTGCTTCTGTCACTGATAACTCTACCCTCAGTTTAAAGACCACACCTGTATGCCTGATGCGTTTTGTGTTATTCTTGAAAAACACCAGTGCTCCTCAATGCAGTTTAAAGAGGTGGTAGAAAAGAGGGGAAAAGATTGAGAAATTTCCATAAGAGGGATTATCATAGTAGAGTTTATAGGAGGGAAGAATTATATGTGCAATGAAAGCAAGTCTTTAGAATTTACAGTTAAAAGAATGAAAGCGAAGTAGAGGTGCTTATATGATCTTTGAAGAACTCTTTGGGTCAAGAAACTAGATTTGCCTTGATAGTTATAATGTACTGAAACTAACTCTTGAACCATTCTTGGACCATGGCATCATGGTGTCATTGATCTGAGTCTTAATTTTGCTTTGCCACTTACTAATTACTTGTGTGGCTGTGAGCAAAACACATAATTTATAAATCTCAATATAAGTTACATTTTGTTTAAAAGAAATAACATCTACTTATATTATGGTGTTTCTTATGGGCACAAAATGTGATATGGTAACTTAAGGATCTTGTAAAGCATATAAACGATTAGAACTATGTAGAGCACACAAGAGGATTTTCAAGTTGTGTTACTTTGCCTAGGGCTTTATTGAAGTTCATAAGGAGTTTCTAGATGGTATTGGAGAGTTAAAGGGACAGCAATCAGGACCCGTAGTCTCAAATCAACCAAAGCATCTCAGTCTCTGTTTTATATTTTGGGACTTTTTAGTAACAGTTTGCTCCAAAAAGGGTGTCTATTTACTTAAAGAATTAAAAACCACTTAAATTTTAAAAAATTCAGTTATAAGTTAGAAAACCCATATTTTAGTCACAGATTTAGAACTTATTAGCTATGTGATCTCAGAATGTTAAACAAATTTATCTAAAAATGGTTGTCTATTTACCCATGGTAACTTTGTAATAATTTTTGTTTGGTTAGCTCTGGATGCAATTTGTCCTAATTTTTTTTAAAGTTTATTTATTTATTGAGAGAGCAAGAGAGAGAGAGCGAGCGAGCGCACATGCATGTGAGCAGAGGAGGGGCAGAGAGAAAGTGAGACAGAGAATCCCAAGCAGGCTGTGTGCAGTCAGCGCAGAGCCTGATATGGAGCTCCATCTCAGGAACCCTGAGATCCTGACCTGAGCTAAATGTAAGAGTCAGATACTCAACCGGCTGAGCCACCCAGATGCCCCAATTTGTCCTAATCTTGAAGGGCAATCCGGTTATCTCCTACAGTTTGGGGCTCAAATTTTTAGTAGCCATTTGTCTGGTTTCTTCGGCAGTTTCTTTGCCCAAAGTAAATCTGCATGTCTGAAGCTCTGTGTATTCTCACACGTAGACACAGGCACAGTCACAGAAGAGCAGATAGCTTTAATCTTATTATTTATCAACTAGTGGTCTTAGTAATACATTTCATTACCTCCTGGACAAAGTGTTTAAGAAAGTATCAAATTATTTGAAGAGTAAATCAATTACATACAAAAACACTTATTGTAAATGCATTATTGTAAATGTATATGCATTATTGTAAATGCATATCATTATGCATTATGAAGTCAATCAATTCATGTCAAAAGTAGTTATTTTTTTTCAATATGAGGTATAGTTACTGGTATAGACCTTATACCTTAATCTTAAGAAGCAAGGTCAGCAGGCATTTTGTCAAAACAAGTTTTCCAATCACTTTGAGCTCCACAAAACACATATGTGTTTAGATCATCATTAAAAAAAATGCATTGTTTATGAGTGAAATACATGGACCCTATATGTAGAGAACAGTTTATTCTCCACTAGGCAGATAATACTGAGATTTACTATGAATTAGAAACAAATGCTAAAAAATAGTGAAGCTGATAATTGCCAGAAAGACTACCTCAAGATTTCATCTCTGATTTTTTTTTACAAATAACAAAATTAATAATCATTAACATTAAGTGCTTATTATGTACTGGATGCTATGTTCAGCAATATACATCAATTATATCACTTAATCCTCATACCAATTCTGTCAGGTGTTTATTAATACTATTATTGTACAGATGAGGAAATTAGTTGAAGGCAGTTAAATAGTCTCTCATTCAGGAAGAGGTGAAAATGGAAATTGTGCTCAATCACTCTGCTTTCAGAGCCTGTACAAGAACTCCTCTGACATTTAATTGTTTTATAACCAGCGACTTGACATAGTGGGGCATGTCACGTCAAGGAGTTAATTTTACCCAACATTAGGAAGTTACACTTCTCAAAAGTAGATGTCTCCTGGGTAAAGGACTGCAATTCCTCTATCGCCATTGTGAACTATCGGTCACGACTGAAGATTTGCTGGCAAAGTTGTTGCATCCAGCCGAAGCATTCAAGAGCTGAGAGATGGGTCTGTGACAGACCATCGTCCCCTCAGAGCTGATTTCACTGCAGTGGGGCATTGTGTTGTCTGTGGCTTGCAAAAGTATTTCATGTATTTTCATGGATAATTGTAGGAATGGAGGCCACTTAATTTTACTGCGTCTCTCCTATAAAGGGGAGATGTTTTTTTGAACACTCAATACAAGGAAAATCTGTGCAGATACTACAACTGCTGGTGTGTGTGTGTGTGTGTGTGTGTGTGTCCAGGTCCATGAGTGTGTAAATGCATGTGTAATAAAATATATGTGGTTGTGTAAAAGTGAGTCAGAATGCATGAGTATGTGAATTGGAGAACGTATGTGTGATTGTATGTGTTCTTAAGTGCATGGTGAATCTTAACACTAATCATGCTTCTTTCTTGGATCTGGCTACTAAGGTATCAGAATTGAATGTTTCCCTTCTAGTAACTATACACTAATGTGGTGTATATTTCATGCACTATTTTTACCTTTTACTTTCAGTACTGCTTTTGCTTACTCCATTTGTCTTGATTTATCTATTTTTTTTCTATTTTTGGTGCTGTATTCATTTCTGGAGTGGATCTTGATTTTTTTTTTTTATCTAAGGGGAAAAAGTCAACTTCTAACTAAACATATAAATTCCCTGAAACATAGTGTTCTCCTTTTTAAAATGAGAATAATAAAAATCCCCTTGGAACAACTGAGGCAGGTGAAAGAGTGTTTAAACTACTGAACTTTATTCTACTATAAGGAGTTACTGCTTCACAATTCCTGGATACCTTGCCTTATGCTATTTACAACTTTAGGATGTTTTCCTGAGGTAGAGCCTTTATTCAGTACTATAAAATAAATATTTATTGGTACCGCGTGCTGGGTACTGTTCCAAGCATTTTATATGTATGAACTTGTTTGATTTCCACATATCCTATTGGATAGATATTACTATTATCCCCATTTTATAGATAGGGAAACGGAGGCACAGAGAAATTATGTTAATTTGTACAATTTTAAAAAGCTAAAACTTGGTGAAGTCATAATTTAAGGTCAGTGGTATTAGCTTCTTTGTATTACTTTGGTACATACACTTGTTATTTTAAGAGTAGATATTACATTTTCCTTTTCCTAGAGTTATTTTATTTTTATTATTTTAGTTACTTTATTCATTTATTATTCTAAGATTACAGTTTTTAACATTTTAATTCTAAGTGTATATTTTAATAATTATAATCAAATATACTATCATCAGGCTGCTATTTTAAGTATCCATTAGATTAGATTCAATATTTTCAACTACAATATTTTCCTTCTTTTCACCAAAGATACCTACTTAATTTTGAAGGCTGAAATAAAATGTACCTCAAGTGGCATCTACTTGAATGTTTAGAGCTGCACTACTTGTATGAGTGCAAACACAAATACCCATGAGCTAAGTCATTAAAATGTGATATATTCACATAGTAGAATACAATGCAGTATAAAACTGATCCACAACCACACAAAAAATATGAACGTACCTCACAAACAACACTGTGAGACAGAAAGCAGATAAAACAGTATGTGCAATGTAGAGCAACTTCTATGAAAGACAAAATAGGTAATATTAGAAGTCAAGGTAATAGCCAACTTTTAATTATTTAATGGAAAAGGGCATGAGGAAGACTTGGTTTGGATAACATTCTGTTTCTTTATCTGAGTGCTAGTTTCAAAGAGGAATTCTTTCTTTTTTTATTAAGATATCAATTTTTTAGAGCGGTTTTAGGTTCGCAGCAAAATTGAGGGGAAGGTATTCAAAATTTACCCATATATCCACTGCTCCCACACTTGCACAGACTCCCCCATTATCAACATCCCCCACTAGAATGGTACATTTGTCACAATTGATGAACCTACATTGATACATTATAATCGTCCAAAGTCCATCTAAGGGTTTGCTCTTGGTGTCACTCATTCTATGGATTGGACAAATGTATATTGGTGTGTATCAATCAGTGTAGTATCATAGAGAGTATTTTCAATGCCCTAAAAATGTTCAGTGCTCCATCTTTTTTATTCCTCTACCTCCTCAACCCCTGGCAACAACTGATTGTTTCACCATCTCTATAGTTTTGCCTCCAGAATGTCATAGAGTTGGAATCATATAGTGCATAGCCTTTTCAGATTGGTTTATTTCACTTAGTAATATGCATTTAAGCTTCCCTCATGGCTTTTCATGACTTGATAGGTAATTTCTCTTAGCAGTGAATAATATTCTTGGATATAACACAGTTTATCCATTCACCTACTGAAGAATATTTTGGTTGCTTTTGAGTTTTGGCAATTATAAATAAAGCTGCTGTAAACAATCATGTGCAAGGCTTTGTGTGGACATATTTTCAATACTTGAATAAATACCAAGGAGAGCAATTAAGGATTATTTGGTATATTTAGAGTATTTTTAGTTTTTTAAGAAACTGGCAAACTGTCTTTCAAATTGGTTACATACTTTTACATTCCCATCAGCAATGAATGAGAATTCCTGTTGTTCCACATACATACTAGCATTTGGTGTTGTCAGTGTTCCAAATTTTGGCCATTCTGTTAGGTGTGTAGTGGCATCTTATTGTTTTAATTTGCATTTTCCCAATAAGATATCTTGGTGAACATCTTTTTCTGTGCCCATTTGCCATATATATATATATTTTCTTTATTGAGGTGTCTGCTAAAGTCTTTGATCCATTTTTTTAATTGGGTTGTTTGTTTTCTTACTGTTGGACTTTAAGAGTTCTTTGTATTTTTTGGATAACAGTGCTTTATTAGATGTGTCTTTTGCAAACATTCCCTCCCATTCTGTGGCTTGTCTTCTCATTCTCTTGAAATTACCTTTGATAGAGCAGAAGCTTTTAATTTAAAGACATATAACTTATCAGTTATTTCCTTCATGGATTGTGCCTTTAGTGTTGTACCTAAAAAGTCATCACTGTACTCAAGTTTATACAGGTTTTGCCTAAGTTATTTTCTTGAATTTTATAATTTTGTGTTTCACATTTAGGTCTATAGTCTGTTTTGAGTTAATTTTGGTGAAAGATATAAGATCTGTGTGTGTATGTATATAGACAGGTATTCATGTTTGTGGCTATCCAATTGTTCTACCACTATTTGTTGAAAAGGCTATCTTTGATCCATTGTATGGTCTGTACTCCTTTGCCAAAGGACTATTTGTCAATTTGTCAATTGACTATACTTGGGTGGATCTGTTTCTGGGAGCTCTATTTTATTCCATTGATCTATTTGCCTATTCTTTCACCAATATCTTGATTATTGTAGCTTTATAGTAAGCTTTGATTTAGGTAGCATTAGTCCTCCAACTTTGTTCTCTTCCTTAAATATTGTATTGATTATTCTTGATCTTTTGTTCCTCCACATAAACTTTGAGAAATGGTTGTCAGTATCCATGAAATAATTTGCTAGGATTTTGATTGAGATTGTGTTGAATCTATAAATCAAGTTGGGAAAAACCAACATCTTGACAATATTGAGTCTTCCTATCCATGAACATAGGCTATGTCTCCATTTACATACTTTTTCTTCAATTTCACTTAGAATAGTTTTTATAATTTTCCTCATAAGAGTCGTGTGCATATTTTGTTAGATTTATACTTGAACATTTCATTTTTGAGGGTGTTAATGTAAATGGTATTGTGTATTTTGTGTATTTAACTTCAAATTCCATTTGTTCATTGTTAGTATATAGGAAGCAACTGACTTTTCTATATTAAGTTTGTATCCTGCAACCATGCTATAATAGCTTGTAGTTCCATATATTTGTCAATTTTTTCAGATTTTCTACATAATCATGTCATCTGTGAGCAAGAGTTTTATTTCTTCATTACCAATCTGTATACCTTTTATTTCTTCTTCTTGTCTTCTTGCATTGGCTAGAACTGCCCAAATGATGTTGAAGAGTGGTGAGAGGGGATGCCTTTGTCTTGTACATGATTGGTAGGGATGTTTTGGGTTTTTTACCATTAACTATTATGTTAGTTGTAGATTATTTGTAGATAATGTTTTTTAAAATATATTCTTTGTCAAGTTAAGGATGTTACACGCTGTTCTTAGTTTACTGAAAGTTTTAAAAAATCATTTATAAGCAGTGGATTTTGTCAAATTTTTTTGCGTGTTATTGATGGATTATATTAATTGATTTTTAAATGTCGAATCAGCCTCACATCCAAGATAAATCCCACTTGGTCATTCTGTACAATTGTTTTGTACATTGTTTGATTCAATTTGCTAACATTTTATTGAGGATTTCTGCATGTATCAGAGATATTGGTCTGTAGTTGTGGTTTTGTTTTGTTTTGTTTTGTTTTGTTTTGTTTTAATGTGCTTGTCTGGTTTTGGTATTAGGATAATGCTGGCCTCATAGAATGAGTTAAGAAACATTCCATTTGCTTCTATCTCCTGAAAGAAATTGTAGAGTTACCTGTATATATTAACATAAAAAGATATTCCTTATAAATAAATAGGTTACAAAAAAGGAGTGGCATGGAAAAGTGAAGGCAGTGCATGTGCTATGATCCCATTTGTGTTAAAATAGATTTTAATCTATTAAAATGTATTCTGAGGAGGTTATACACCCCAGCTCCTTTTTTTAGTACTCTGAAAACTGGCACCTTCTCTGCTCATTTGTAGTTAATGAAGACATTTGTACAATCACTTTTAATCAATCAAATATATTGATGGAAAGTCCTAACTTAAAACAGTGTTAAACTTTTCCCCCCTCCCCCAATTTGGACCTTCTTCAATCTGTAATACAACAGTGGAGAGGGAGGATGGGGTCCTAATGCATCTCTACTCTCCTCCAATTACCTTCTTTCTTTCTTTCTTTTTTTTAGCTGCCTGTTCTTTCCCAGCTATAGTAGAGAGGTTGGGAGAGGATGGATGAAATGCAATGAAATGTAGAGAGCACTGTGGGCCTGGAAGATGGTTAAAGGTGGTTCTTCCCTAAACCCTGAGTATCACATGATATTCCTTTAATGTTTATCTGCTGGGGTCACCTGTGTCTTAAAAAAGCTCAATTTTATTGGACCTAAGTGACCCTAAGGTGATTCTCTCACCTATATGTCCATCACTGCCAAAGTAATATCTTTTCTAACATCCTGACAATATTCGTTCCATTTTCTCCATCTTTCTGTATTCTCCAAGTGAATTATGGGGTTCAAAAGTCATACTATTCTTCTCATTTTCTGCAATAAATTTCATATATATACTGTGGTGTTTGGGATTGCACAATATTAACTTTAACATTCTGGTCTCTACTTTATGAGAAACTCATCAGAAATGGAAGCAGAGATAATCCAATATTGGTATCATTGGGTAAACGTCTATGTTTATATGCACTCCACTACAAAATTTTTTGGTTACATTCTTAATACTGATTACATGAGTAACATTGGACAGATTTCACAGCACCAAGGATAACTTTTACTTTTTTAAAATACAATTTTGGTCATTTTAAATTATTTTTGTACTTTGAACATCTGTTACTCTAAACATCATCTTCTTCATCATCAATTATATTTTAAAATGAAATAAATGAATGAATAAAAATATGACCACAGCTTTTCCAATAATTCCTACACTTTGAGTCTCAGAATTGTGCTAATGTTAAGATCTCCTGCACCCTCTACTTGCTTGGTGAGGAACTGCTGAGCTGTATAATGTATTCCTCAGATTTTCCTCCAGATTAAATACTGCTTTCACTCTCCATGGGAACCATTGGGCAAATGAATACTGAAAGCATTTGTCTCTTCCTCTTTTGGAAGAGGACCATACCTCTCTCTTTATGTTGAAAATCTTGTCTTCTTGACCTATAATTCTTATTAGCCAATTCCAACAATTGCCTTTCTCATTTTGTTCACTCTCAGATACATCAGCCATTCTATAATCACTTTGTGGGTTAGCTATTGACTGAGATTCATAATGACTATTACTAGGTTTTTCACAACTCAGGCATGTGTGTCAAAGGCCATGAGATGCAGCAAGATGAACATAATAACAGATTTATGTTTCAAGTATTGTTTAAAGCACTTTATTTATACAACTCATTTAATCCTTGCAACAAACCTACAAGGAAATAATTAAAGAGTCCTCACTTCATAGAGGAGACTGAGGCACAGAGTGATGAAATACCTTGCCCAAGATCACAGAGCTAGTGGAAGAAAGAGATTCCCAGCAGGTACACAGGTGGTGTTGCTACAAAATACTAGTTTTTCACATTGAGGCCATACTACTCCTCATTATAGGGACATTTGGTGAATCTGCTTTTCCTAACAATAGAGAGACATGTAATGAATATTTAATTAAATGCCACTGAAGGTTAGCATACCTCTATGATCAATATTTTCCTCAACTTGTATATGCAAATATGACAAGGTGAAACAAAAAGCAAATTAATCAGTAAAAGTAACATTTTCCAATTCAACTGTTATACCTCTTATGGGATAGAATGACCAATATCAAAGCACATGACTAAAGGCACCTGTAGATTTAATTTTTTTTTTTAGTTTTTAAATTTCACAAAGCAAGTACATTTAATTTCCCCTCAGGTTTTATACCAGTTAAATAGCTGAAACAATGTTCCATGAGAATGTTATTTCAACTGAGAACATCTGCAATGGACTGGAACATCTTTTTTCCCCAAGAGTTCATGTTAAGCTTACAGGAGGTACCGAACATTTTCTTCCATATCTGTAAAATATTTCTATATTATTTAACAGCTATCATGTATATCTCTAGTTTTAGTAATAAGATGATTTGAAAAATGTCCTCAAAACTTTGGCATCAAAACATATAGGATATTATTCAAATAACTGATGCTCAAGAAACACCTTTTTAAGTGCTTTTTCCTAGTCATGATTCCAGTTTTCCATAAATAAGCAAAATTACTCTGTGATGGTTTTCCTGCATTTATATGTCACTGATTCATTCTTTGCTTTATTACTGAGCTCAGCACTGTTCAAACAAATGTCACTGAGTACACTGATAACTTCCTCTAAATCCAGTTTTATTTCTCTTGACTGTTTTACCTATCTTGTGTTGTTCTATCTGACTGATTCGTGGCATAGTTAAAGGCTGGCTTTGGAGCCAGTTATTTTTCTCCCGTTGCCTGTCTTAGAGAATTCATTTATTATCTTTCAGTGTTAGTTTCCTCATTCATAACTAGGAGGAAAATTCTACCTTGCAAAGTTATTTTAATGATGAGAAATCTTCTATTTCAAATGTACTTCACAGCACCAATTCATAGTAGGACTCAACTAGCAGCAATTATCACTAGCTACCCCACCAGGACCGTCATCATCATCATCATTACTTCTGGTTCAAGCTAATTTCTTCATTATACTATAAACACAAAAGACCCTGATTCCATGAAATATGATGTAGAAGAGTGCTATTTTCATGTTAGATTTCTAAACATTGATTCCATATCATTTCAAAAGTTTGAAAGCAATAGTCTATACCTCACTATAACCTGCTTATTGCAAGAGTCAAGTAATGCCCAATAAAATCAGAGTAATTGGCCAAAACATATTGATAATGAACTGAAAATGTTAAGAAACGAATTTGGAAACATAGAGCTATCTGACTTTTTTTCATCTCATTTCAGATGGTTATGATTTCAATAAAACATCATCTGTATGACAGCTTGTATTTAGTTTCTTTTACAATGATTTATGTGATTGAAGGACAACCCTTAAGACTACAGCTAAAGGTGATATTTGATTATTCTTTTAATTGCAGATCGAACATGAAAATATTGTGCAGGTTAGTTTTATATGGATGCAACTGACTTGAACATTCAAGTTATAAAATGCAACAAAGCTAGAATGTTTTATTTAGCATTTTGGAGCCCCCCAGGGATGCTTAAGTTTTCCATATTCACACAGATTCAGTTAATGGTGATCCAAGGCCTCCGACTACATTTCACATTTAGCACCCTTCCTTTAATTATATTCTTGTATGAATGACTACTTCTGAGAAAACACTTTTATGTTTCAACAGATTCTAAATTGAGATATCCAGGTTTGGTTATAGGGATGCATATTAATGATTATTATTAAGTTTAAAATTTAAATTTAAATTATTTACTTATTTATGTGGTTAGATATCCCTAATCTAAAGTGCAAAGTGACTATCACAGTGATATTTAATACTTCACAAAAACCTCTTGAATTAAAGTGAAAGACCTTGAATTTAAAAGCACCAAATTCGTTAATCACTCCAGAATCCAAAGAACATCTCTTCCTACTTTTTTTGTTCTACTGGTTAGAATCTGGATGACATTAGAAAATAATTACTTCTACCTTCTTTTGCTTGTTTTTAATCTTTGCAATTTTATAACCATTGAAATAATATTTCTTCTGCTATAAATTAGTATATCTTCATTGGGTAGAAAAGAAACTCTGTCTTGTCATTAAAGGCTTGTGTGCTTCTAAAATATTAAATTTTATGTCAAAATCTTACATTAAGATGAAATCATAACCAGAGCACAGACAATTGTAAAAGGGATTACTAGGTATCTACTATTGGAAACAATGGGTAAATGTTTTATTTAAAAGGACATTATACACATATTATCACTTTTTTGAGCAAAATATTCAAGGCAATGATTATAAAATTATTTACAATGGAGTACCTGGGTGGTTAGTCAGTTGAATGTCTGACTGTTGATTTTAGCTAAGATCATGATCTCACAGTTCATGGGATTGAGCCTTGCATCAGGCTCCGTGTTGACAGTGTGGAGACTACTTGGGATTCTCTCTCACCCTCTCGTTTTGCCCCTCCCCCCCAAAATAAATACACTTTAAAAATTATTTAAAATAACTATCTTTTAAAATGATTTATCTGGTTTAAGTTTATTAATTCTTTCAGAAAATATAAATTTAATGCCTAATTTAAAATAAAAAAAATAAAATTATGAACTAATTTTTCCCTTTTTATTAGAAAAAATAGATGATTGTAATCTATTTTCAACATTTACTTTTAAATTTTAGATGTGTTAGGAGAATCTCCATTTAAATGAAATTGTGTGTATGGAATATCTTCTAGTTCTGTATTATTTCTGTTATAGTATCTATAACTATACTGTAATAGCTCCAAACAATTATTTTACACTATTATAACATTTTATTTTCATAAGCCTATATTTCTATAATCTGTGTTTACCAGATGAGTTTATCACAGAGCATAATGGCACTATCTGTTACAAATACAAATTGCCACATAGACATGCACAGACTGCAGAGCCAAATGAAAAGGAATGCTCAGAAATGGGACAAAATTTTCTTTTCTCATTCTTAATGGTGTTGTAAAAGAATAAAGGCATGAACAAGTGTTTGATCCATTTTTCCTTCCTATCATGGAAACTTTGAATGAAAACTTCCAGCTAGAAGTCAACATAGTAACATGGTTGAGGGATATTTCTTGGTCTTTGTTAAATGAAAATAATAATTAATAAATTGTCATATATCATTAAAAATTTCGACAGTTATTTTTTTCTTCTTTGTATGGCCTTATCCCAAACTATTGAAGCCAGCATCTTTGCCTCCGTGGACTTTTCATTTTTTTTAAAAATTAATTTGGTCATTTTTGGACTCTGGAAATCTTTTTATTTTAATTGCATGTTCTATTGTTAAGCCTTTACTTTCATTTATAACAAACTACTTTTTTTTTTTTTTTAATAATACAAGGAAGGTCTCTGAGAAGCAAGAGACAGATTGGCTCATTACTACTGGCTGGAAAGCATTATGATGCACAGATTTCTCAGACAAGGGCAGATGATTTATCTATAAAAATTTCAACCTTTCATGTTCTACACTCAACTTCCAGAAGAATGGATAGTAAAAAAATCTACAATCCCCAAACAGCCAAGACAAGTTGGTAGAGGAAAGCGCTCATTACTTTGTCTGCTCCTATTGTTTATCTCAATGAAAAGAATGAAAACAACTCCCTCTGAAAAAGAACTTAGAATTGTATGTAGAATATAGAACTGAAGCCAGAAGAATGCATGATTTTTCTTCACTTTTGACATGCACTGTTAAAAGTTCCTGCTTGAGTGGGACTAATTGTCTCAGAAGTTTAGAACTTGATACACTGAGGTTAAGAGTTTCACTTCTAGGTTGATCACCTAGCTTCATTCTGGAACCACAGGGTAAACTTCTATCTTTTGCCAAGAAATATTAACTATGGCATCATTTGAGAGCTAAAACAGCCTCTTATTTTCACATGAAGTCTAGACAGTTTACTTGCCTCAATTCTTAAGTTAATTAATGGCAGGGTGAGGTCAAGAACAATGGTCTGTTACATGCACAGAACCTCACTTGTTTGGCTCAAAGGACCAGGAAGGATTGAGTGGGAGGGAGAGAGGGAGAGGGAGAGAGAGAGAGAGAGAGAGAGAGAGAGGGAGAGAGAGAGGGAGAGAAGGAGGGAGGGAGGGAGGGAGAGAAATCCAGAAAGTGTCTCTCAAGTTGGCAGGATAGCAATAGTTATCCATTCATTCATTAGGAAATGTCCGTGAAGCTCCTATGACCAGCTATGTGGTGTGATAAGTTTTGAGGAGAAGGAAACAAATCTTATCCTTAACTTGAGATGGTCTTTATTGATGGGGTTGCTATAGATGAGAGGGATTTTTGCAATGGGTTTACCTAGGAGAAGAGTATAGTTAAGTTCCCTTTGAAGAGTTCCTCCTGTTGGTGCCCAAGTTGAGAATTTTTAGTAGCTTGTCTACAAGGGGCCTAATGAGGAGAGAGCATCAGCCAATACATGTACTTCTCTGGGATAGCAGACACAAAGTTGAGCACTTTGTTTTCTATATTTTTCAGACTCCTTAGAAAATTCAACATTATTGGGGACCTGGGTGACTCAGTTAAGCCTCCGACTTCAGCTCAGGTCATGATCTTGTGATTCATGAGTTCAAGCCCCACATTGGGATCTCAGCTGTCAGCACAGAGCCCACTTCAGATACTCTGTTCCCCTCTCTCTCTGCCCATCCCCCACTCACTCTCTCTCTCTCTCTCTCTCTCAAAAATAAACATTTAAAAACTTCAACATTATTTTTACAATGTTATAGTCAAAGAGTTTAAACAACTTGCCTAAGGTCATCAAATGTGTAAGTGGTAAAATTATAATTAGAACTTGGATAATCTGAACATTGGCTCTGTGCTATTCCTCTGATACTATTCTGATATTAGGGTGATGCTAATGTCTTCCAATGGGCTTTCTTCTTTTTAAATAAAATCAAAATAAATTTTAGTGGATTAGAGCTATATGATTCAATATTATCCATTTATTTAGAGCATATTTTACCAAGTTTCTGTGATAAATATTTTATAATAATTTGATAATAATTATTATATACACTTGATCTTAGCCAAAAGGTCAAGAAGTGATAATTACTATATAATATATAATAATAAGTGTTTTATTATAGTTAAATAAGAAATTAACTAATTTAATTTTTGAAGTGGTCCTAAAAATACACATAAATTCTTCACCAGACAGTTCAGAAAATTCAGACTTACAGAGATTGTGTAATTTACTAGTTGCCTGGCTTTGACCAAGTGGTAGAGTTGAGGTTTAAATTTTGGTTAGTTCAATGCCAAAGACTGCGCTTGGAAAAAAATGCAATTATTTTAGCTCTTTCAGGTATAAACCACTAGTGTTGTCTATAGATGTCACGCCAGCATAAAGCATTGCAAAACACAACTCTACACATTCTCTTTCACACAAAAGACTAACCGAGTAGAGCAAGTAAGTTATTAAATGAAGCGAGCAAAGAACAGAGCGGAAGATGAAAAATGAATTCACAGCTTCAGTAGCCAAGAAAGCTGTGTCAGAGAAGATGGAAGACAGGCAATGACAAAGACAGAAAAACTGTGCCAAATGGCTGGAGATGCTTTTGCTCATGTCATGGTGACAGGGTTTAGCTACAAACTACGTTCGCTCCAGAGTAGAACGCACCTGCGGAGACATTTAATTTATTTCCACATATTTAGCTTATTCCTATATTTTAATGCTCAATAATAAAAAGTGATTTTGCGGTAGGCCTTGAAATAAAAGGTGAGTCCATGGAATAATGAGGTTGTCACAAGGGCTCCACTCCTCTACAGAGAATCAGGGAAGCCCGGGGTCAGTGTCATTGACATGTTCTGGGGATTTGTTGCATTTGACAAGGAATTTTATTTTGTATCATATGCTATCACAAGAAGAGAGCTTATAGAGTAGCTTAGCTCCCAAATCACTCTCCTTCTTCAAGTATCTAGTCTAGTATCACCCAGAAAACATGGCCTGTAAATTGTCATTGTTAAAATTTATAACTTAAGTATTTCCTATTCTGCCTGAAAAGTAAGCCTGAGTCCTGGAGACCTGTAACTATTATATCGTAGTCGCACCATCTTTGCCAATAATGGTCCATTGACACTGTCTCATGTTGGTACCTCTGCACAGAACCTTACACATACAGAAAGGAAGACTTTCTAACATTTGCCACCAGTTCAAATCCAAAAAGGGGCAAGAGAGAAATAATTAGATTCCAACTTTATATCTCTACAAACATTTTCACAGGTATTAATGTATAGGTCCCTCTATTTAGTCTGTTATCCAGTGTATTCGGTAATGTGGAAACATGATGACAAGGCTTTTTCAGTGCAGGTATCTGCTCATTATTAGAAAAACAATGAAAACGGCCATGCTTGGGGTGCCTGGGTGGCTCATTTGGTTAAGTGTTCAACTCTTGATTTTGGCTCAGGTCATGATCTCATAGTTGTGAGTTCAAACCCTATTTTGAGCTCCACCTCAAGCCCCATGTAGGGCTCTGTGCTGGGCTTAGTGTTGTCTCTACCCATCTCCTTCTGCCCCTTCTCTGCTAGCACACTCTCTCTGAAAGAAAGAAAGAAAGAAAGAAAGAAAGAAAGAAAGAAAGAAAAAAGAAAGAGCGAGCCATATTTGGTCAGTCCCAATCCTGGTATTAATGTTTACTTGTTGCACAGATGGAGGCCATCTTATCATGATACTCCCAATCTCTCCACACACATAATTCTTAAACAAGGACAAGAGTATAATGAAGCAGTAAAAATCAGTTTGAGTAACTAAGACATTCATATAAAATGTAATAATAACAACAAAAAGCAAAAAAAAAATCAGTAATTATCATTTATCCATCTGTGCATGCTGTTTAACATTTTACAAATATGTCTTGTATGTTCTTTGTGACACCCTCACATGGGAACTATTTATATCCTTAATTTATACTAAGCAATGTATCACATGTCAAGTAGCATAGCCAAATTGAAACTCAAAGTTGACTTCTTCCAATGTCCATGTTCTTTCATTCCATACGATTTGCCTCTAGGAATGCCAATCTCCTTTATGGGGATTATAATGTCACCATTTTACAAAATGAAAAGTCATTGATGAGCCATAACCACAAAGGGAACTCATGGTCCTGTGAAAGAGTGATAAAAGGGTGATTTTAAAGATTTGCAAAGATTTAACACTAAGCAACTTCAATGTACGAAAGAAACTAGTGAGTCACAGAAAAAGAAGGGGAAGAGCTCTCTTTAAAATATCGCGTATACTAATTTTTGAGATGTTTCTTGATATTATGAGCAACAGATAATGTAGATCATCAAGAGTTGAATAACACAGCCCAACTGGTTAGGTGGAATGAGGAGTCTTAACAAAACATTAAATTCAACACATTTAAGGAAAAAGATATTTGAGGATGTAAGGATGTGTGACCATGCTCTGACAAAGTGCATATGTCTTACAGAGAACATTATGGAGGTCTAAACCCTAGAGAAGATACCTCAAAAGTATTTCAGACCTGGGATTTTATGTATTATTGTTGATATTTGCTGCAAGGTGAGAGAATTAGAACTCCAGAGTGGGAGGAAAATACTAAACTGATAACAGAATGGAGTGGAATGCTTGTCTAAATAGGGAGAAGAAGGGATGCTCAGAAATAAGCAGGGATCAGAGCGGTGTTATGACATCTAAGAGAAGTTATAGCAGAGGGGATGGTAGATGCTGGCCAAGGCACAGTACAGGTCCAGAAAGACAATGACTCAGACCCATGGAACTTGAGAATTCAGAGGTAATAATGTTCTCAATGAGAATGGTTTTGGTGTAAAGACAAAGGCTAGATTGCAAGATGTAAACTATAGGGAAATAATGAAAGACAATGCAGGAAACTATTAAAGTTTAGATAAAAATAAAATATATATGACAGTATCTATAGATATATGATATCCAGGAAGAGGGGAGGGAAGGGAAAGAGAGTAAGAGGGACAGAAAGGACATAAGGGTCCACTGCTAAACTATGGACCATAAAAGCATATTTAAACTCTTCATATAAGAAATTGAAATGACTGTCAATTCAGTAGGAACCTGAATTCTTTTAAAAACTTAGTGGATCTTGCTCTTGTTACCTCTCAAATCATCTATAATGCAGAGTGTGAAAGCTTAGCTCCTAGTATTTGTCATGCCTTGCTGAATTATCAGACCTGGTGCCCCTGCGCAAGATGAAGGATGTCTATACAAGTGTATCAGAAATCAGGGCATCAGGGTTGCCTGAAATGCAAAGAATATCTGAATATGGGAACTAATCTTTTTGTCTATCACCATCTTATTTTTTTTCTCCCTATTGAAACTGTTCTAAATGCTTCAAAGTACTCTTAGATGAGGCCAAGAAATGAACCTGATACTTTGAAAATCTTCTCTGCTTAGTAGAGGCCAAATGATCACCAGCCACAAGAGAAGGCAGAACTGAAAAGAAAAAAAAGAAAAGAAAAGAAATCTGATTAGTATTCCAGGAAGAAGAAATCAACTGCACTGGAAGTCAGAGATGGGACTGGGAATATAAACCTATGGATGGTGTCCAGATTTAATTTGCTCCACTTTACAAGTTAAATCATGATCATCCTAATGACCAGCTCCCTAGGCAGACAGATACACAGATGTACATCCATTAGTGACTGACAGGATCTGGGATGACTCGTTAGCCTTAGCTTCACGGTTAGTGCCGTAACATTTGAAGCCACACAGGCAGATTGCTAAACACAGAACCTGAACTTCATTTTCATTGCCTGTTATATTTTGAAAAAGCTGAGGGAGTACAGTGTGAGAGATTAAATGAAAAATCTGTGATGACAGATGTAAGAACCTCTAGATCCTTGAGAATTAAAACTGGCTGCAGAGTTAAAACTGGTGCTGTCACCCACCTCATTCATTTATTCTTCTCAACAACTTTTTGAGATTTAGAGCTCCAACTCCATTTTTGGAATTAAGCCAAAAGAACTATATCCATGATAACCCCTCATGTGGGTTCTTCTCTTGAGCTTCTACTTCTTCTTTGGTCTTCCTTCTGGCTTCACCTTCTTTCCTGGCCCCTTAAGTGTTGCCTTTCTTCTGGAGGCCTCTTTGGTTCTCTCTCATTCTAACCTTCCTAGTGAAGCTCTCAGATCTAGGGTTCAGATTCCACAAATATGCCAATGACTCCCAAATCAGATCGGCTGAGCTCTAGACATAACTGCTTGGATAGTTCAAAGATTTAATATCAAAAGTTAGTTATATTTATCCCCAGACTCTTCCCTTCTCCTTTATTTCTCTCATTATTGCCATCCACCTGGTTTCTCCATTTTTGACTTCTCTCATTCAGTCAGGCCCTTTGGCCAATTAATCACTAAGACCTGTTGATTCCTTCTAAATATCTCACAAATCTACCTCTACTTTCTTGTTCCAGACCACCACTGTCCTTTCTCTGCACTGCTGTCCCAGCAAGAGTCTCTGCCTCTCATTTATTTTCTACACAAAAATCAGAGGAGCCTTCCAGACATGTATGCTTACTTTATCAAGACGTCTTTTTGTTTGGAAGTTGTCAGAGATTCCTGATAGACTCATTATCGATTCAAAGCTGGTCAGTGTAGAGTGTAGTATACAAGGCCCTTCATGGTCTGACTCTTGCTTACCTCAGCAGCTTCGTTTATCTCCACTTGCAATCTTCTCTCTCACTTCAACACGCTCTACATTCCATTTCCACCTGAACATGTCATGATCTTGGTCACCTCTAAATGGGAACACCTGTTAAGCCCTATGTCAAGATTATCTTTTCTCTATCTCTGTCCTGGGTTAATAAATACCACTTAGTCTTCAGGATTCAGCTCTACCATTTCTTCCATGTTGAAGACTTCCCTGAGTGATTCCTCTACAAAGGTCCTCCATAACACATAACTCTGTCACAGGCAGCACTTACAACCCAGAAGCATTCTAATTTCCTGTTTACTTTTCTCTGTGCTCCTTTGAATTTAGGTGGTTTCCTATGACAACAAAACCAGTAAGTTGTAGACTCAAAATTCAAATCCAGTTCTGTCCTCTATTCATTGGGCCACACTGCTTAAATGTAATCCATGGTGTACAGAAATCTAGCATACTAACTTCCTTATAAGTTTTATTTATAAGGGACAGAGAAATTTCCATGCATGCTCATTTTTACTCCACCACATATTTGATATATCTTTCATCACTAGAATCACCAAAATGGTTTGGACAATTATGGTAATCTATTAACTTTCTCCATTTGAACCAATACATGTACACCTTGTTTTGTGCTAGTCTCAGCCTATAAATAACCAATGTTGTAGTTGGATCAGACCTTGTGGTTCTTACTATGATGGCAAAATGTCCTCAGCAAAAAGACATCAGGAAACTTTGATGGGCCGCCTGGGTGGCTCAGTCGGTTAAATATCTGACTTCATCTCAGGTCATGATCTCATGGTTCATGAGTTCAAGTGCTGCATCAGGGTCCACGCTGACATTGAAGAGCCTACTTGGGAGTCTACTTGGGATTCTCTTTCTTTCCCTCTCTCTCTATCCCTCCCTCATTCATGCCCGTGCTCTCTCTCTGTCTCAAAAATAAACTTCAAAATTTTTTTTTCTAAAAATCAGGAAACTTTGAGGAAAAAAAAAAGGTTTATTATTCTGAAGTCCTGGAAAGCACATGGCATACCTAAGGTCCTGGGTAGAGAAAGAGAGAGAAAGCTTGAGCCTGCAATTGTTTTTATTTGGGTGGAAGGTGGTGGCCTAGGGTTTTGGGAATCCACTTCCTTTGGTGAATTTAAAACATAAGAGCAGGAATTTAAAACATGGGAAGAGGAAAACCAAAATCCCCAGGAGTCAGTTATCAAAATCAGCCAAGATCTTTAAAACAAAGGGGCCTAGGGTAGGAGTTGGGTGGGGATTGGGGGATTGCCTAGTTCTTTATCTAGTCCTGTGACTGGCAATGTGTTTGTTTGAGATAACCATCTTTGAAGTGGATGCCTCTTTGAAATGGATGCCTTGGCAATCAAAGTTTAAGTTAGGCTCTTGTATTAAAATAAAAGAAAAACCATCTGCAGGGGCTTACATTAAAACCTTTAGGCTTAAAGAGACTTTAGAGCAACTAGTTCTCAAACTTGGCTGCATATTGAAATTGCCTGGGGAGTTTTAAAAAATATTGATACCTGGATTCTACCCCTAGAAAGTTTATTTGTTATGTGTTTATTGCCTAGGTATCCTCTAAAAGATGAAGCAAGTATAGAGAGATTAAGGATTAGCCAGAGATTAAATGATACAGATCATATGAGCAGTTAGTCATATGTGATTGATTCCTGATTTGAAGACTGGGTGTCCATGCAATTAAAATTAGGTAGGATTTAAGGACTCTGTCCCCACTTCAATGACGCTATACCGAAGGAAAGGGAAAAGCCAACTCTTTCCTAAGAGATCACAGCCCTCCTCTGCTGCTCAATAAAATAGCAGTACCCTCCACTGGCTTCATGCTTATGATAAATATTTTCACATCTGTTTCATCAAGCATGTTCTTTATTAAGTATTTTGTTAGGTACTTTTAGATCTATTATATAGTTTTTCTACAATTTTGAGATAGTTTACATATTGATCCAACTTTTAAAAAATTATAATAAGTAGCAAGCAGTGAGTTAGAATTGTAAACTAATAAATATTATTTTAAAAGTATAAGTATTTTAAATGAAATATTGGTCTAGACATGCACATAATTCACAGGATTAAGAGGAGGGGCTTTGGAATCAGCCAGTGCTGAGTTAAAATCTTGATCTCTGTACACAAGAGCTGTATGATGTTGGGCAAGTCAGTTCACTTTTCTGAATCCCAGTTTCCACAGAGAGTGTAGTCATCATGTTATCTATGGTGATAAATGATGAGGCAGCATGAGGCAAGCTGACAGGCTGCAACCCACCCCCCCCCCCACCCCTAGGTGGGATATGTATGATGTTCCCCAGGCACTCCTGGCTGCCCAAGAACAATTAAAGGGGAAAAAACAAATGGTTAACTGATAGAGATCACAGTCCTGCAGAACATGGGTCTCCGTCAATTTACCAATATCTTAGTCAATTACAAGAAAAAGGCAATCTTATCAATAGACTAATCTCCAGAAACGCATAGACTCAGTGTCTTGGAGCCCCAATATCACCCCTCCATAGTAATATGGGGAACAAAGGCAAGAAGGAAATGGCAGGTAAAATTAAGTTTCCTTATAATCTGCACCCCATTGATAGATACTTGAGGCAGGCAGAGTAAAATATTTCTCCAGGAACTTCCTACTGCCTTAATGTTAATTCTTTGCCAGAGGTACTTAGCTTGACAATAGCTAGGTCTCTAGTATCCTGTGAATCTTCTTTAACATATGAAAATCTTTTTGGATACTTCCCCTTGGCTTTACCTCCTCCAGCTCCCAGATATATAACCAATATCTCCACAGGGTCTGGGCAGCTCTTTCTGCCCACTGGTCCTATCTCCGTGTTTTAATAAAATCACCTTGTTTGTGTCAGCTCTAGACTACTCCACCATCACCCCAAAACTTCATCAATAAATATATCAGCTCCTACAAATGTATTATACATATGTGAGCAACATTTGGTGACACAAAAGAAGGAATGGTGACTGATATGGCTGGCGGTACTTAGAAAACATTCGATGAAGGAAAGCACAAGGTGAGTTGAGTTTAACAGAGGATTGGTATTCTGCAGGGTTGTATTGCCATATTTTTCTAAGTGAAGACATTGACACAAGAGAAGTTAAATCCCATATATAAAGTCAACATATCCATGGTTTTAGAGGTGAGCTGTAATTAGACTCAGTCCTCTCTGCACAATGTTCTTGTTTATTTAGGCTTAACACTCAGAATGTGGCACAGATCTCCTTTCATCAAAACTCCCCTTAACGTTAAAATTACTAGCTAGATAATACTCTTTCCCAATTTGGGTTAACAATCTTTCACAAACCAAGAACATCTAATGGTGCCAACTCTTCTGGCTAAAACTTCCAGTAAGAAGGATCCTAGGAATTGGAGTGACTCCAGGAAACAGAGATAGGACTGAAATGCCAATTAATAAAGTATATACTAAATATACACTAAAATATACACTAAATATACAATAAAACATGCACCCTGAAGAGTCCTTTATGAAAGAAGGCAGCAAGTACAGGTTGCCTTAGGCATGTTTTTGAATTCTAAGGAACACGTCTTTCTTTCTTCTCCTCAGAATCTGGGAGTCAAAAGATCATCTTACTCTGTGATGGAGAACTTTGCTGGGTTTGCAAGCTTTCTGGTAGTACAACCTTGGACTACCATTGCTAGGGAGGCCATTGCTAAGACAGACTGTAGGTTGACCCAGGCAATCTGAGACTTCTCAAACCTGCCCCCCCACCAGTCGTTGGAATGTGCATTCCGCTTACCTTCCCTGTTCCCAGAAGCTGCCCCAAGGACATGACCTTGAGACAGTGATGCCGTGTTAAGACCATCTAGATGGTATACATGTTTGAACCTAGTTAAGGCCTCTATATAAACTTTTAAGATTTGGCGAGCAGGTGTGGAGATCTACTTGTCTGTCAGCGACCCAAAGACAAGCTTTGTGTGTAAGTTCCCTTACTTATTAAACCTGCCATCTACTAATCTGGAGTGGCCTGCCTCTTTCTTCAGTCTTTCTCTACCGTCTTTATTAAGTAGTTTGTTAGGTACTTAATAATGAAATTTTCAGATTTTATTATTAATTATTATTATTAATTTATTCAGATTATTTAAAAATAATAAAATAAATAAACATTTCTGATTATATCTGGTAAGCTTTGGAGGAGCTGGTGAACCAATAGACCATTCTAAAGCTTCCTGCCGTAATTTCTCTATCTGCAAAATGGATGGATACCAGCGATTTTGTAGGGTGAACATGAGGACTGAAAAAGATAAAGCATGCAAAATAGTTTGTAAACGATAAAGTTCTGTATTAGCATCAACAATGCTGCTCTTATACCCAAAGTACAAAGGCTGATTGTTCCAGGGCAGACTGAAGACGGTAAATGTTTTCTCAGGCAGTTTCTGCTCCAGGGAAACCCAGTGATATGACATTCTGTTCTATTTTTCACCCTACCCTGGTATCGGAAGTAGTTAATGGTAAATCCTTGGTCACATGAGGTGATGGATGATTACCTAATTAAGAAGTCATTCCCTCCATTCTTTCTAATCTATTTGAAAAAAACATTATCTGCTTGGTTTTATGGTCAAATTCATTGTTTCGGGGTAAATGGGAAACTAGTAAGAGAAACAAAACAGATGGAAAACAGTGAGGGGGCCAACCAAAAGTATTTTGGAAATCTTTAGAAAGATCTAGGAAGTAGAAGAGATTTCTAATGGGATCCTGGGCTCCAATTTTCTGTTCTCAATTAGTTAATGCATTTCACTCTTTCATCAATTACAGCCCATAAAAAGCCTGCTATTATTTCCCACCAGGTCTGCTTTTCCTCTCATGGAATAGGATCCCAGAGGGGAGAATAAAACAAAACAAAATAAAAAGTGCTTCTCAGAAACAGGATGGATATGCTCTGAGAAATACCACTGGCAGCAAACAGTCCCCATCATAGGGGAAAAAAGAATTTCCTACATCCTTAGAACTTTAGACCAACTTGTAAATCAGCTGATAGCAGAGGGCCTCAAGGGGAGGCCAAACAGCTTTATCATTTCATTAACCTTCATTTTTCTCTTTTAGCAGGGTCTATCTCACTATACAACCCCTCTTACGCTTTGATTTGATTTTTGAAATGTAAATTAAAATTCCAAGTTAAGAATCTAAACACATTAATTTGTGTGGAAAAAAAGGCATCAAAAAATACAATCCTGAGACATAGGCTTTCTTACCTTAATAGCCAAGTCTTAAGTCAAATACCAGTAAACATCTAAATATGGACTATGTGAATGCTTTTCCTTTAAGGCACCCCTAGGGATCTGGGTGTTTTGGAAAATACAAATGCATATATATTCACAATCTTCATAATTTTTCCTACTTTCAACAAAGAAAAAACAACAACAACAAACTCAGAAGTGCCCTGTGCCTAAATGGAACTAATAAAATCTAAAAATACAAAGAGATCTTATACCTATTTTTTTTAATAGATAAAGAAACCAAAGTCAAATTAAGTGATCTGTCTTGGCTTAAATGACCAGTTAGGGCCATCCATTTGGATTGTATCAAAGGTCTTTGGCATTTCATTATATTTATATGTCAAAATGACTAGAATATGTTAGTATACTTTTTCCCCTAATATCCTTAAACCTGACAAAGTTCATTTAGAACAAAAGAAAAGAAAGCTGGTCTTATTATTGACACAATTCACTATTTTTTCAATTGAAATTCAGCTTCCAAAAATATAGTAACGGGAACAAATGAGGCAAATGATGAACTCCAAGGTATAATTATATACAGATTCATTTGAAGTCTTCTGCTTTTCCAACTCCACTGATTCTGATTCTAGACTAAATGTATTTGTGATCAGACCATATAAGCTCCTTGGTAACAGTACTTTCTAAGCCCACATGACAGATACTCTTCTGTATTCCCAGCCCAACTGGAGTCTAACCACTGGTTTGGGAATATAGGTTTATTCTCTTGATAGCTATTTCCTCAGTCATTGACTTTCAGCCCACAAATGTCTCATTTCAAATGGTGATTGGTTTTATTACATGAAATGTATGGGGTGACAAGGAGAGGACTGACTGGGCTTTTTTTTTTCTTTTTTTTCAGTCAGGCAATGACTCAAGATGAAGGCTTCCTTCACAGTCTGCTACTTACAACATTGCCAAGATGAAATAGTTTACTAGAGGAAAAGATAAAGGAAAAGGAGAACAACAAGGAGAGGATGAGGAAGAGGAAGGGGAAGGGGAAGGGGAAGGGGAAGGGGAAGGGGAAGAAGGAAGAGGAGAAGGAGGGGGAGTAAGAGGAGGGGGAGAGTATGGGGGAGAAGGTGGAGGGACCAGGGGAAGGAATATTCCTAGTATTAGAAAAGAATGTGTTAATGGGGCACCTGGGTGGCTCAGTCAGTTGAGCTTCAGATTTCTTCGGCTCAGGTCACGATCTTAACAGTTCATGAGTTCCAGCCCTGCATCAGGCTCTGTGCTGACAGCTTAGAGCCTGGGGCCTGCTTCAGATTCTGTGCCTCCCTTTCTGTCTGCTCTGCCCTTGCTCCTGCTCTGTTTCTATCTCTCTCTCTCTCAAAAGTTAATAAACATTAAAAAAAAAAAAAAAGGAAACAAAGAATGGGTTAAAAACAAAAAGCCATGTTTTTTTTGTATAATGCCTTCTAAATAAAATTACCTTTCATTCCATTTACCCTATCTCATTTTCATCTCCAGTGGAACACTTCAGACAGAAGTCACGCATTTGATTTCTTTTGCCTTAGTCATAGTAAACATAGATTAATAAAACAATCTAGTGCAACACTTTATATTGCTGAGGTTAGTTATTACCTTTTAGTCCAGGCATAGAACCAAGTTCTGTATACAGTATGTACATAGAATTTTCTAGAATTATTTTTTTAAAGAATGCATCATCTGAGTTTTTTCAGTCCCACAATGCCTTGTGTGTTATTTCTTCTCCCTGTCTTTTCTGCCCCCTTGCCCTTAGTTAGGCCTTGCTATGTTTTAACTCCCAGTCTCACTGCATTGTGCCTTTTTCATGAGCCACACAGGGTCTCAAGTCCTAATCTTTTCACTTTCCACCTGGCCTATCTTCTTCCAGCCCATGAATTTCACAGTCCTGGTTCTTCACCTTTTGCTGCTTCCCATTTCCCTCCTAAACCATATTACCACTATCTTTCCTCACTCACTCCATTTGTACCAATTGGCCTTTGTACTGACAAGGCTGTGCATGTACTGGGGTACATGAATCACATGGGCACATGACACAACTCCAACTTTATATATACCCTCAAGTTATCTGTCCAAATTTGGCCCATATTTGTCAAACATTTAGAGGAAATAAGGAAGAGAGACATATCTTTATTTTTATTTTTTAAATGTTTATTTATTTATTGTGAGAGAGAGAGCAGGGGAGGGGCAGAGAGACTGGGAGAGAATCCCAAGCAGGCTTCATGCTATTAGTGCAGAGCCCGATGTGGAGTTCGAACTCACAAACCATGAGATCATGACTTGAGCTGAAATCAAGAGTCAGATGCCGAACTGGATAAGCCACCAATGTGACCCGAGAGACTTACCTTTGAAAAAAAATTACTATATACCACTGAAAATGTGAAATTCCCTTATTCCTTCAAATCATATGTTTTTCCTACTTGTCCTCTCTTCTAATTCCTCTCTTCTATAACATAATAATTTTTCAAATTTACTCCTCTAGTCTGTATCACTGTTAATGTCACTAAACAGAACTTGGTTTCCTATCTCTCCTGGTTCTGCTGTAATTTTGCTAAGTGACTTTTTTTAGACAAGCCATTAAATATATATGTTATCATGTGTCTCTTTCACATGCAAGAGTTGATGCATATGAAAACTCTCTACAAACGTAAATTTATATTCTTACAAGTGACAATTCTGAATCATCTCCTACACCGCCCTTTCTGAAGCAATCTTGTACTCTTCAGTACTTTTTGGAAGACAGGCATAGGGAGGCTAATAAAGTTCTATCTAAATAGGGAACATCGGGTCCAAACGGATTCTTCTATTTCAGAAGTTGGAGTGGGAAACAGTGAAAATTGGGCAGTTTGTGGCAAGACAGGAAGCAAAATAATTATGAGGTAAACATGCACCAGAGTCCACCATTTGCCATTGGTGAGCTAAAAACTTAGGAAAGCAAAGTTAGAATTACATAGATGCTCTAAAGAAGTGCATGAAAAAATCAACTGAAAATGAGAAGGCTTAGAAAACAAAGAAAATGCATCATAGTAGGTCATTTAAATTCATGGTATTGTGGTGGATAGTTTCTATTTGCCTTTCCAAATATACGGTTCAAATTCTGCTGACCTACTTTGTTCCCAGGGACACAGCTGTATCTATAGCTGGTCCCAGGCTACTTTGCCTTTGGCTTCTGATTGGGCATCATCATAGCAAGCGTGGGTAGGAAACTGGACGAAGATGAAGAGAGATATTGGGGATTGTATATCCTCAGCTTCCCCTCTGCAAAACTGCAGTGTGGCAGTTGGTATAAAGGGCCATGTCATCAGATGGAAAGCACACTTCTAGAGCCATGGGTCTTGCCAGACTTCAGTAATCACCGCACTCCCTTTGTTCCTTTAGGCCTAAGGGGTGGCCATGGCTTCCTTCTCTTGCAACCCCAGGCTGTATCACTTAACCTCTTTACATTTGTGTTAATGGCCCCTTCAAAAAATCTCTCTTAACTAACAGTTTTAACTAAGTCATTTCTTTCCTTCCTGAAGCCTTACTGAACCGGTCTTAACAGAGTATACGTGTAGCCACTCATTGCTAAGACATCGTGGATCAAGAATGATTCTTTAGTTTTAGGCCTTGTGAGGTTCACTCTGTTGCAGTGCTCATCAATCCAGTACAGTGTGGCTTTGCCTGTGCCTTCCAGTGACGATGGCAATGTCAAGGTCTGTAATGATCTCTCTGTTGCCAAATTCAGTGGGCAGTTCTTTGTCTTCATTTGACTTCACTTCTCAGCAGGCATACTCACCACCACTCCTTTTTCATTGTCCTTCTCTCCCACAGATTGTTCTGAATTGTTACGGTTACCAAAGTGACACATGTCAAATAACTTTACAAGTTTCACATAAAATAGTAGTAGACCCCTGCATTACCTTTCCCCATTCCAATTCCCATTTTTCTAGAAACAATGGCTTCTAACTTTCAAACTACCTTCCCCTGTTCCATACCTGGTATATCTCCTAATTTCTAAATAATACGTTTAAAATATTTTTGCTTTACTTTTCCAGTTTTAAAATAACCGATCAACTTCCTGTTGAAGAAGCTACTACCGTAATTTCTTACATTACCCCACACACACCTGCACATAAGAATTATTTTTTTTCCCCTTTCTGCTTGATAAAGTTATGGCATAGTTTTTAGCTGAATCCCAATGCCCTCTCTATATGATTATGGCTGGGTAAATATTCACAAATGAAACATGGAGTATATGTTTTCTTTTTTAAAAATATTTTGTCACACTTTTTATTCGCTTTAGTTTTTTCTGGACTCATTCTTAATGTATTGCAATAAATAAAATTCCTCTTATTAATTTTAAGTATTTTTTTCTTGGTGCTATCTTTTCTAGAGATCCTCATTCTCTTTGGTTATGGTTGCTCAAAAAAGATATCTTTTGCCCTTTCCCACATGTGAAAACCCCAATTTTCTAGATACCACTTCTACTTTAGATACTTTCTAGATCTGACCTCCACTTTCTTCTTTCACTCCTGTCTCTTAGTGAAGCATATCATCCAGTAAATTTCTGGAAAAGAGTGCATATGAGGAAAATTTTTGAGATCTTGTACATTGGATGGCATCTTTATATATAGAATCCTGGTTGAAAAGTATTTACCCCCAGCTTTGCTCCACTGTTTTCCAACTTCAAGTGGTGCTACTGATCAGTTTGATACTTTTCCGATTCATGTCCTTTGTATACAAGTCTTTTCCTCTTCCTGAAATTACATAAGATCATCAGGTTGTCCCAGAAGTTTCATGATGGCATATGGTTTGGGATGGGTCTTTTTATCTATTACACTGCAAATTGGCATATAGGGTGACCAGCTCTTCCCAGTGTGCCCGGGATTAGTCCTGTTTTAAAATTAAAAGTCACATACCCTAAGGACTCCCCAGTTTTAGGCAAATGAGGACACTGGGTCACTTTACTGATGAGTCCTCTCAATTTGCAACATCATAAACTTCAGTTGTAGGAAGTTTTCTTGAATAATTTAATGATTATCTCCTTTTTCTTTTAATTCTTTTAATTTTTTTCAGATGCAACATTTTTTAGATGCTGAGTCTCTGGACTGAGAAGATGGTTAATTATATCTTTTCTAGTTACCATATTTTCCCTTTTTTTCCCATAAATTTTCCACTCCCACTTGCACTTTTGTATTTAATATTTTTATGTGTGCTATCTTATTTTTATTTTACAAGAAACTTTTTGCTTCCTGAATGTTTGCATTTCTCTTTTTTTTAAGTTTGTTTATTGATGGAGGGAGAGAGGGAGAGAGGAAGAGAGAGAGACAGAGAGAGAGAGAAAGAAAGAGAGAGAGGGAGAGAGAGAGAGAGAGAGAGAAAATGTGCTCATGAGTGGCAGAGGGGCAGAGAGAGAAGAAGAGAGAATCCCAAACAGGCTCCATGCTTAGAGTGGAGCCTGATGCAGAGCTCGATCTCACAACTGCGAGATCATCACCTGAGCCAAAATCAAGAGTTTGGATGCTCAACCTACTGAGCCACCCAGGCACCCCTGAATGTTTGCATTTTCTACAGCAACCCATTTCCATTTAATAAATGTGTTAGTTTCTCTTCTATCTGTATAGATTTTCTACTGCTTTTGACATAGTTTCTGATTATTCTATTTAATATCTGAGATTTTCCTCAAATATTTGGAAATCATTTGATGTCTGTCATATCTAAAAGTGATACACTAAAATTCTCTTAGGAAGATACGTGTACTGGATCAGTGAAGATTACTTGGCTGGACTCTTCTTGGGGACCTACAACTGTAAATTATTTGAAGATTCTTTCTCTTGAAGATATTGGTTCCCCAGAAGAACTTTTCAACCCCTTCCTGGACAGTGTAAGCCTGGATGCCATGTTCTTAGAGCTGAGTAGAAGAAACTCAGGTCTGTCACTATTTTGTATGTAGACTTTCACATTATCCTCCTTTGTGAATATGGTTTCCTCCTCACAGTTGTGAGATCGAGCTCTGCCCTGAGTTGATAACTTTTCAGGTTCACCAAATTCTTTAGAGATCTTTAAATCCCTAATGTTCTGTAACAGTGAAGGACGTGCAATTACTAGTCTGAGGTTAATGACAGAAGGGATTTAGGAGTCCAAATCTTTTTTATATAAATTTTCAAACAATGCTTCTATCTATAACAGCCTTTATATTTCCATTTTCAGAAGTATCTGTACCTTGGATTTTTGAACGTTTGTGGCATTTTGTGTTGTAAATCATCTTTCAATCTAGCTACACTAATAGCTTTATATACATGTCTCCTTGATCCAATTCACCCCCCATCATGTCCCTAGAAAATCAAATCAGATAATGTCTCACTTAAGAACCCTTCATTGGCTTTCCAGAACACTTAGAAGAAAATCAAAATAATTGCATGAAATAAAAAATCCTACATGATCTGGCCTTTGCTTATTGCAAAATCTCATTTTGTACAATGTCCTCTTTTACTCACTTAGCCTAATTACATCATTATTAGGCTAAGTTCTTTCCTGACACAAGGTCTTCGCATATTGTGTTTTCTCTCTGGAATACTCTTCCAGCAACAAATACACACATACACACACTCCACACACATGCACTTTGCACATGGCTAGATTCTTCTCATCTTTCATGGCTCAACTTCAGTGTCAGCTCTTCAGCTAAATCTTTTCTGACCACTTGCTCTGAGTATTTCATCTATCCCTAATTCCTACTTTTGGCCCTTTACTTCCTCTTTAGCATTTACCTCAACTTATAATTATTTTCTTTATTTTTTTCAGGAATGCAGTAAACGGGTATTTGCATGACTGATTTAAACATGCAATGTAATTTTGCATCATTATGCAAACCACATTAATCTTCCTGACCAATATGTACACCAGAATATTTTCAGGAAATTGTGTTGGCTCATATTACTCAGATGCCATTATTTTCACACAATATATTGCAGTACATTTACAGGTTACTGGGAGGCATTTTTACAAATACAAACTAAACCACACTTGTCAAAATAAAAGAACACAGTGTGATGAGAGTTGACAGTTTAGATTAGATATTCCCTTCACTTGAACAGTTAGAATATTAACCTCAGGGGGGTAAAACTGGCACAGGGAGATAGCTGGTGGATACAAAACAATGAGAAGCAGGTTAAAATAAAAAAAGAGCATTTAAAGAATTCAAGTAATCTAGAATACATTTCTCATATACAAAATGAGCAAGGTAATGAATTGATCCAAAATAAAAGGCAACATCAGTGAACTAGAATAAAACGACATCAGTGTTTTTCTTGCAAAAGAAAGCTTGCACATGACATTTTAGTGATTATAAGACATAGTGTTAGATTCTTTGATATCAATGTCCCTGGGGTGCTGCATAGGACTATCCAGGAGGGACACTCAAGTGTAATGAGGGGAAAGCAGGAGTTGCCAGAAGGGCAAGAGCAAGATAAGACAGTGTTATGTAGTCTAGCTTTGGAAATAACCTTAGAAATATCAAGTCTAATATCAATTTTTTCTCAAATGAGACATATGAAATCTAGATAGATGGAATGAATTACTCAATTTCTATTTTTAATCTCTTTTTAAAAAAATTTTTTAATTACTCCATTTTTTAGTGCTTGACAGAAACAGAACTTGGAAGAGGACTTGATATCCCTAGGTGCCTCGTTTTAAATTCTTCCTATTGGGGTACCTAGGTAGCTCAGTTGGTTGAGTGTCCAACTCTTGAGTTTGGGTCAGGTCATAGTCTCAGGGTTATAGGACTGAGTCCCACGTTGAGTTCCATGCTGGGCATGGAGCCTGCTTAAGATTTTCTCCTTCTCTCCTTCTGCCCCTCCCCTGCTCACACACTCTCTCTCTAAAATTAAAACAAACAAACAAACCAAAAACACACACAAAAAAACCCCAAAACCCTCTTTACCATGAATTAACTCTTCCACTGTTTCTGTTGCAGGCTATACTGTATCCCCCTAAAGGATATGTTCAAATGCATGGTACCTGTGAATGTGACTTCATTTGAAAATAAGGTCTTTGCAAAAGTAGTTAAAATGAGGTCATCCAGATTAGGGAAGGTCCTCAATCCAATGACTGACATCTTTATAAGTGAAAGGAGAGGGACATTTGCACAGAGGCCCAGAGAAGACACAGAGGAAAGGAGGCCATATGAAGAGGGAAACTGAAGTTGGAGTAATGTGTGTACAAACCAAGGACCAAGGGCTGTTGACAACCACCAAAAGCAAGAAATTGGCAAGGAAGGATTTTTTTTCCTAGAGCCTTTACAGGGATCCTGTCCCTGCCAACACCTTCATGTCAGACTTCTAGTTTCCAGAACTGCATAATAATAAATTTCTGTTTTAAGCCACCAGTCTGTAGTAATTTGTTACAGCCACCCTAATAAATGGACACACTATCCATCAATAATAGGCAAATCTTAACCGATCATATTCAGTGAGAGACTATCCCTGTTTCACCCTCTGCCTCCTGCCAACAAGACAGAATCAAATACCCCACTGATGCATGCACTCTCAGTAAATCACCCAACTGTGAATTTTCTATTTATTTTTTCTGAGTTTCCAACCAGCTCATATACTATGAGAGCAAGGATAATGGTTTTTTGTTTTTACCATTTGTGATGATTAATTTTGTGTCAACCTGACTGGGCTAAAAGATGTCCAGATAGCTGTTATAGTATTATTTTTGGGTGTGTCTGGGAAGGTGCTTCTGGAAGAGATTAGCATTTGAATTGGTACTAAGTAAAGACTATTGCCCTCAACATTGTGAGTGGGCCTCATCCAATCCACTGTGGGCCCACATAGAACAAAATGGTAGAGCAAAAAGGGGAATTTGCTGTCTGCTTGAGCTGAGACACCCATCTTTTTGCCTTGAGACATGGATGCTCTTGGTTCTTGGGCTTTTGGTCTTGAACCAGAACTTGTGTCATTAATCCCCTAGTTCTTGGGCCTTTAGACTCATATTGGGACTTACTTCATTGCCTCTTCTGGTTTTCATGTCTTTGTATTTGGACTAGAACTATACCACTGGATTCCTGGGCTTCTAGCTTGCAGACAGCAGATCATGGGGCTTCTCAGCTTCTATAATTGCATAAGCCAATCCTTGATATCTCTTTCTATATACCTCTATATATCCCATTAGCTCTGTTTTTCTGGAGAGCACTGACTAATATACCATTGTTTTCCTAGAGTCTAACAGAGTGTCATGCTCATGATAGGCAATCAATAGATGTTTATTAAAACAAAAGAAAAAATGAAAGTGGGAAACATATATGAACAGGCACTTCAACAAGGAAGATGTATAGATGACCAATAAACCCAGGAACAAGTGTTCAATAGCATCAGGAAAATGCAAATTAAAACCATCACAAGAAAAATAAAATAATAAGATACCAGTATTTAACCATGGGAAGGTTAAAATTTAAAAAGACTGACAACAGCAAATGTTAGCAAGAATCTAGAGCATTCAGAATGCTCTCTTCTTGGTGAGAATGTGAAATGTTAAAACCACTTCGTAAAAAGGTCTGGCAGTTTCTTGTAAAACTAAATATATGTCAACTCTGTGATCTAACAATTTCACTCTTAGGTACTTATCCCCCTAGGCCCCAGCTGCTAAAGAGGAAATATATGTCTACAAGATACTTGTACAGGAATTGTTCATAGAAACCTTATTAATATGTCAAAACCTTGAAATAGAGTAGGTGTCTACCAACAAGACAATGATAAACTGCAATATATTCATTTAATAAAATTCATTATTCAGCAATGAAATGAATTACTGATCCACACAATATAGATATATTTCAAACATATGTTGAATAAAAGAAATCTTAAGCAACAGAGACCCTCTGTATGATACCATCCATACAAAGTTAGAATAGGTTAAACAGTATTAACATAAAACAATAGCTCCCTCTGAGTATATAGGTGTGGGAATTGCTGGATAGGGATAGAAGGGAACTTTCTGGATTTCAAGAGGGAATTGGTTTACACAGGTGTAGGCTCCTGTCAAAACTCAATGATATACTTACGACTTCTGTGTTTCATTGTGTATAAATTTTACACCAGGAAAAAGGAACTATAAACTATAAATATTGATGATGTCTTTGGATGAATAGATTACTGATGTCTGAAATTTAATTTGAAATGCACCAAAAATAAACAGATTAACTGGTGAATGGATAGGAAGGTACATGGATGAATAGATGTATGATAATACAAATAGAATGAATATAAATTGTTGAATGTGGAGAGCATGTATATGGGTGTACATGGTCAATTCTTCCAATTTTTCTGCAGATTTAAACATTTTTATAATAAAATGTTAGAGAGGACTCCACAAAATATAAAGCAGTTAAGAATGAGTGAATCAAACTTCAACTTAGAAAGCAATTTGGATTGGCAAAATAAAACATAAGATTAAAAAGTATAAGTATCCTAAGTATAGTGAACAAGAGTTTGATGTAGGGAATAAAACTTCATTTTTGAAAAGCCTCAGGCTTGACTAGAACCCAGGACAAATACCACTTAGCCCAAAGCTGCAGTGTTAGGGTTTGGGAAGAAACAACCACACTGCCTGACTTAAAAATCTTCGTTGTTAGAGCTTGGGCTATCTATTCATCTCTTTCAGCTAACACTCAAAACCAGCAGACAATAATAAATGGCTTTGCTTTAGCTGAATTCTAAGTGAAAACAATTCTGGCTGTGAGAAAAATACATCTCTGCCCTATTAGGCTTGTCTTCAGTCCCTGCCTGGGAGAATTTGGTGGCGGTACAGGGAGGGCAGTGCCATGGTTTGAAGGTTCCTGTCTGAAATGAAAGACCCCTCTGCCTTTGAATTGGAAGCTTGCTGCTGCTACCTGTAGAGAAACAAGGAGAGGAAGACAAATGATTACTTTCTAAGAAGAACCTCTCTGAAATCCTGATCATCTGGGGAGCCTTCCTGCTCTGTGAAACCCTGCTCACTTTGGGATATGCTGGTTGTGCAGAGACTAAGATTACAGGACTCCAGAGGAGCCATTATCAGGTCTAAGACTTTAGCTATTGAAGTTGGGAACAACAACCTGTTAAGTCACCAAATCCCATTCCCTCTCCTACAAAGGAAAAAGGAGAAAAACACCCTTATCTGGTTGCTGCATTCAGCTGCTCCTGGTGGTCAGAGAAGAATATAATCTTAAGTACAATTCTTTAAACACACAATGACAAATAGCTCACGAACAAGTGCAGAAGTATTTGCAAAACAAACAACTTCTGAGAGTAATAACCAATTTTCAAGTTGATTTTTAAAATAATTCCAACTATGCCTAAACAAGCAATCAGCTATCAGGGAAGGCTAATAAGCCTTTGGATTTAGACTCCAAAAGCCTAAATTTAAGTCCTGACTCTGATGTTTCCTAGTTTTGTTATCTTGGGCAGGTAATTTCTACTGATATCAGGTTTTTAGGGTTTTTGTTGTTGTTATTTGTTTGTTTTTTAAATGTTTTAATGTTTATTTATTTTTTGAGAGAGAGAGAGACAGAGTGTGAGCAGGGGAGGGGCAGAGAGAGAGAGAGGGAGACACAGAATCCAAACCAGGCTCCAGGCTCGGAGCTGTCAGCACAGAGCCTGATGCGGGGCTTGAACTCACAAGCTGTGAGATCATGACCTGAGCCGAAGTCAGCCACTTAACTGACAGAGCCACCCAGGCGCCCCTGTTGTTTGTTTTTTAAGCATCATTTTGAAAATGTAGTTTATGGGGTGCCTGGGTGGCTCAGTCGGTTAAACATCTGACCCTTGATTTCGGGTCAGGTCATGATCTCACGGTTCATGTGTTTGAGCCCAACATCGGGCTCTGTGCTGACAGGGAGGAGGGAACCTACCTGGGATTCTCTCTCTTTCCCTCTCTGTCCCTCACTTATTCGCTCTCTCTCTCTCTCTCTCAAAACTGTTTATAAAAATAAAAAAAAAATAAAATGTAATGTCTGTATAACATGGGATATTAAATTTGCAAGTAGTTCAACAACCAACTCAAACTGGCTTAAACAGCAAAAGGAATTTATTAATTCTTAGTATTGAAAATTCCACACTCAGGGATTTAGCCAACAACTCAAATCATAGGAAGAGGACATTATTATTCTGTATCTCGTGCCTCTTCTTCCTGGTTTTGACTTCTTTCTCAGCAAACTTTTTCTATCTTGGTCCAACATAGTTTTCAAAATAGGAATGAAAGAAAAGAAATGGCGATAATAACAACCATGATCACTATGGTAATGATGCAGTAGGGAAACCTAGGGTCAAACATGTAGTAAATGCAATACCAGATGTGCTGCCTTCCTGCTTCCCTCTGTTTCTTTAACCATATCTGTTGGGGAAACAGACATTGTGGGACCTGCCACCCCTCTTCAGGTTTGCCCAACTAGAAACCTAGCGTTGAAACATTCACCAATATGGAAACTGGGTGCCACACTATTTCTTGGCCTCTGATTCTGTTTCCTTATTAGGAGGAACTTCTAGGTATGCAGTGAACTTCTTTGTATTGACACCTGGCCCATCTCATCAATATTACTGGCACATCCCCTTCTCCCCAGGTGTAGAAAGGAAACCATGTCTTCCTAGTAGTAGGAGAGGAGTAGGTGCAGTGGCTATCTGGAGGGACCTGCTGACCATAAGAGACCACCACACACAGCAGATGCTTATCTTGCTGTCTCTCTTTTCTGTGACTAAAATGTAGTTCCTACGGGTTGAATTCTTCTTGGCGACTGCCAACCCATGGAAAAGCATTGAGTAGAGGTCTGTGAGCTCCTACTTCTGGAGGCTGACATCTTTATGATCTTGGCCATCCTTCCTGTGGTGGGAATCCTCACTTGGGATTGGTGACTAGATCTCCCTGCTTGAGAATATCCAACCAAGAAAAGCATTTTTTCAGGTAGTTCAGGAGAAGAGAAAAGCAGCTCTTTTCCCAGAGCTCTTGGAAAAATGTACACAGGGGTCCTTGCTCCCAAATGAGTCCAGTGCCTGAATCAAACAGTCAGTGGGGCCACAGGAATGAGGCTCTTTAGCCACACCTGGAGCTGGCGGTGGGCTCAGCTTCCATCAAATCACACTGACTGAATGTGAGGAAAAGAAAGTCAGTAAAAAAACAAACTCCAGCATCGTTACTAAGAGGAAGGGGGAATGGATGCTATGGTCCCAAAGAGCTAATATCCATGACAAAGCCAAGTGGTGATGAAGCTCAGGAGGTGACTGGATCTGAATACATTTCATCCCCGTTGAACCACCTGTATTTTAAAGTTATGTGTCCCTGCAACCAAACAATAGGACTAGACACTAGAGGTGTTATAAAAACCCAAGCGCAGGGGCGCCTGGGTGGCTCAGTGGGTTAAGTGTCCGACTTGGGCTCAGGTCATGATCTCACGGTTCTTGGGTTCAAGCCCCCACGTGGGGTTCTGTGCTGACAGCTGAGACCCTGGAACCTGTTTCAGATTCTGTGTCTCCCTCTCTCTCGGCCCCTCGCCCGCTCACACTCTGTCTCTCTGTTTCAACAATAAACATTAAAAATAAAAAAAAAATAAAAAAAAAAAACCCAAGCTCAGTGATGTGAAAAGGAACAATAGAAATTAATGCGTCTTGCTAAACAAGTCTTGCTGCAGTCCATAAGCAGTGTTCTTAGATTCCATTCTTTTTTCCTTAAGGATGAAAATATTTGAGGCAATTAGAGCACTTGAGAGTGGACTAATTATCTTTGATCTACTCTGAGAGTGTTTTGCACAGTTATTTAATGTTTAAAAAGTGTTCTGAGGTTTGGGTTGCAACTGGATGTCTGCTAATAGACATAAACTATGACACATGAATGGAATATTATTTAGACACCAAGAAGCATATTTTCAAAGAATATTTCACTGGATGTAAATGTACCGTAGCATAATGAATAAAAGAAAAACAGCAAGATCCGCTGATAACGTTGTTTTAATTCTGTAAGATATTTTGAGATTTTCAAAGACATTTCTCTGGTTGGAAAATAAAACAATCCTTGGAAAATATTAAAATATTGATGACTAATTATGGAGGCTAAAGTTGAGTATTATATTTTTCTGTATTTTATAAAGTTTCTGTAAGTTTGCTTTCGTATTACAATGACACAATATCTTACTTAAAAAGATTAAAATAATAAAATTATCTCGTATGAATTCAGAGCGAAACACTATTCTCAAAGTACATTCTCTCCCGTTCCAGTTCCATGTGTATAGTACGGTTTGACAGGGATGGAGGCAGGACAGTAAGTGAGAAATACAAGTCTCAGTAGGGATTTCCCTTTCTAAGTCCTGATCCTTTTGGTGTCTTTCACTTAGCCAACTCCACATTTCTTACCTGGCGTTTGCCTTTAAACATCTGTGACAAATTTAATTTTTAAATTTTATCTCCCTTCTGTCATCCACGACAATTTGTGCTTTCTCCATACGACTCAAGATTTTTTTCAAGTCATATTAAAAAGAAGGAAAAATAGTAAAAACATTAAATTACCGGGTATGTCAAATAAATCTGACTATGGTGTAGAAGGGATTTTACATTTCCTGAATTCAGCACTTAAATATTTTGCATGTTAATTATCAAATCAGGATTTCAGATGAATGCTGTGCTTCTTCTTCTTCTCTTTTTTAAGTTTTTATTTAAATTCCAGTCCATTAACATACAGTGACTGCTATGCTTCTTGAAGTAAGGACTCACACTGGCTTTATTTCTGTCCCAGAAATGCTAACCCACACACTCCAACGTTGGAGGCAGTCAGTAGATGCTTGTTGAGTTGATGAGCAAATGCTGTGCACTAATGAAGACTGAATCTCCATGTAAGTGGATGAAATGTGTTTAGACAAGTTTGTTTATTCATGCTTTTCAGTATGCATTCTAAAATATTTATTTATTCATTCATTCATGCATTAAATATTTATTTTGAGAGACAGAGTGTGCGCACACACAATTGTGCACAGCAAGAAAGGGGCAGAGAGAACGAGGGAGAGAGAAGGAGAGAGAATCACAAGCAGGCTCCACACTGTCAGCACGGAGCCCAAAGTGGGGCTCGATCTCACAAACAGTGAGATCATGACCTAAGCTGAAACTGAGTCAGACATTTAAGTGACTGAACCACCCAGGTGCCCCTAAACTACTTTGTAAATAAAAGTTTAGCTAACAGTCACATTAAAATTGCCCATATAATTTTTAACTTATCAATATATTTTATAGAAGTGGGCTTTGTATACAATGAGACACCCGACAGTTCCCCCGTCTCCAGGTCCAAGAAAAAAATATGTAGATAACCAAATTCTCCAAAGATGATTACAAGACAGTAAGATATATGTACTAAGGATATCTAAGGAGAGGTCTTTTCTTTTAAAAGATGGAATAATAAACACAACAGGAGTATGAGGATTTCTGATGTAGAAGAAAAAGAGAGTCGTCCCTGAAAAGTCACAGGCAGTACTTGTCAAAGACATCATGGGGATGCTTTCCTTATTTATATTCCGCTAGCTGGTTGTCCTCAAGGCAGACACAGACCTTCACTGGGAGGCATCCGGTGCTAAAGCCTGGAGGACAAGCCTGCTCTGACTTCAGAGCTGCCCGCGCATTTAGCCTGGGTGACACAGTTCTGATAAATGCTGCTAAAGCAAAGTGTCATATATCTGTAGCAACCTTGGGGAAACTGTGAAGTAGACGTTGTTGCATTCGGCCCCTGGAAACCCATTTTTTTAATATTCTGTTTACTGCTTAGGATCCTGGGTCCTTCTTTCCCTAGTCTTTACCAGGGGTCAGCAAAACTTTATTTGTTAAAGAGCCAGACAGTGTTCTTTTGATTGATATAGAGTAAAAACAGGCAAACAAGAAAAAACAACTTATCTTTGTGGGTCAAATCGTTTCAGATGGGCTATTTTATTTTATTTTATTTTATTTTTTTAATGTTTATTTTTGAGAGAGAGAGAGACAGAGTGTGAGTCGGGGAGGGGCAGACAGAGAGGGAGACACAGAATCTGAAACAGGCTCCGGGCTTTGAGCTGTCAGCACAGAGCCCAATTCGGGGCTTGAACTCCGGCATGGCCAGATCATGACATAGGCCGAAGTCAGACGCTTAATCACCTGAGTCACTTAGGCACCCCAACAGAGGGGCTATTTTAAAGAGATATTAATATTCTTGCACATGTCTCATGCAAAATACACTCCAAGACATATGCCAAGAAATGGACCTGTTGGATCACCGATTATGGGTATGTATTGTCAATTGAACTAGATCTGAAGTCGTTTCAACAATTTACACCTTATTTGCAGTATAGAAGAATTCCATTCTCGATATCCCACATCTAGTTTGCTCCACATCCTAAATAATACCTGGAATGTTAGACTTTGTAGTTTTGGCAATATGATAAGAGGGAAATTATGACCTTTTGTAACTTTATTATTAAATATTCCTTGGTTGCAATGAGGTTGAACAGCCTTCATATGTTAATTGTGAACCTTTATTTCCTTTCTTATGAAGTGCCTGAATAAGTTATTTGCCCATTTTACTATTGGGTTTCTGTGGGTAAAAAAGTAATTAAAAATTTTTTAAGTTTATTTATGTATTTTGAGAGAGAGAGAGAGAGAGAGCGTGCATGCACGTGGGACAGAGAGAAGGAGAGACAGAATCCCAAGCAGGTTCTGTGTCATCAGCGCAGAGCCCCACGTCGGGTTGGAACTCACGAACTGAGTGATCATGATCTGAGCCAAAATCAATAGCCGAACACTTAACCGACTGTGCCACCCAGGTGCCCCCAAAATTTAATTTTTAATATATGTTTATTATGCATATGATTTGTAGTGATGCATGTTTATCACTTCTAAATGTAGGTAAATATAGCCATACACACACACTGGAGGTAAATGTTTGCATACACAAATACATTTATAGATGGTAGTGCAAACATCATTCACATTTGGATCAAGATGATGAATATTAATTTTCTCTCACCTCTGTAATTCCTTTGCATGATAATGGGAATTAATATTTTAAACCAAATGGATACGCCATTGTTCAACTCTCCCATATGTGTACTTTATAAATCTACCAAGTCAACCCCAAGATGTTGTGATTGAGTTTTTAATATCCTATCCATTCCTATCTTCTTTTTCTTCTTGTTAGTCTTCAGCACCTTAATCATCTATTCATCGGATCAACAACATCCACTTACAAATCCCTTTGGATGAGGAGCAACTTTATTAGAGGTAATAAAGGTCAGAGAATGTCACACTGGAAGGAAACCTAGACTTAACCTCCTCCCTTGACAGAGAAGAACCCTGAAGCTGAGAGAGAGAGAGAGAGAGAGAGAGAGAGTGAGAGAGAGAGAGTAGAGGGTGGGGATTATGTCAGGGAGTGTTCAGAGAGTTGCCTGAGGCAGCAAAGATATTCATGTTTAGAGACAGAAAGGGACTGCTCTTTTTTTTTTTTTTTAAACTCATGCCTCTTCAAGTCTCTTGAAAACATTGTTTTTCATGTTTATGATGGCAGAATATGAGAGAGACAAGAGAGGGACAGATGGAGGGAGGGAGGGAGGGAGGGAGAGAGAGAGAGAGAGAGAGAGAGAGAGAGAGAGAGACTGGATAGTGAAGAAGAGTGGGGGAGGCCTGCATTCCTATCTACCATGTAGCAGTGTGGCCAGACCTGGTATTTCTGTGAAGTCATCCATAAAACAGCATATGTCCTGGAAAACTATTATTTCCCACAAAAGAGGGAAGGAAGGACTCAACAAAATTCCCATTGGTGAATTTGTTTCTTCTCATTTTCATCAACCAAGTCTGGCTAATCCCTCCACGACTTTTCCTGGTTAATAGACCAACATCCTCTCGAGGTCCCTGCACCTCTGCCTCGGATATTCAGGGCTCCACCAGGCACTGGGGAACAATGCTATGAGGAATGGAGCCAGTACTAGGGCACTCAGCTCCTGCTCACTTTACTGTACAGCCTTGTCGTAGCATTGTTAATGCCACTTAGAAATGCAGCTTTATTTGAAAAAGGCGTTGCCATGTTTGCAGAGTAGAGAGAAAACAGTCTTTGAACACTAGCGCGATTTTAGAACGTCCAAAATAATTTACACCTCCACACAGACCTACCCTTCTATGTTATATAAACCTTCGTGTTTCAGTCCCTGGAACATTCTCCTTGACTTCGATCACCTAAGGTAAAACTGAAAGTGAGTTCCAAGTCACAGAGGAAATTCAGTATGCTCTTATAATACAGCGAATTTCTCTACTTCAGAGAAATGTTTTCACATAAACATATAATGCAATTAAAAAAATGGGCAGAATCAAGTGTTTGATGATTAACCATGATGAGCCCTAAAAGCCCTGCTGAAGCTAAGTCAACTGATGAACTGTGGATACCAACTTCTTAAAAATACGTATGTGAAATATTTCTTAATACAAAATAGTTATGTGTAATTTATTAATACAATAACTGTTACAAATTACATGTATAAATTATATATAATATAAGCACATATAGTATATAAAATATATAAATTATATGTAAAAGTACACAATGATGTAAATTAGAGATTTATACAAATTCTCTATACTTACATATAAATTATATATGTATATATATTTTAATCTTTACACTAACCTTATGAAGTAGTAATTATTACCACAATTTTACAGCTTAGGAAATAAGGCAGAGAGTTTAATAAATTGTTCAAGATCACAGAACAAATAAATTGCATCCTGACTCTAGGGTCTGTACTGCTGGACGCATCTCTAAAATCCCTTTTCAATAGGAAATGGAAAAGAAGTGTAAGGTCTTTAAAATTTTGGTTTGGGGATAATCTGGGAAAAATGATGTTGGATTTAGAATGTATTCAAAACAAATGGTCATGCTTTTCTTTTGAAAGCAAAGTTGTTTTTTTTTTTAAGTAGTTGAGTACTTTAGGTCTGTTTTCTTTATATTTTCATATTCCTCATTCTGAGAAATGCAATATGTCTGTCATCAAAGGACTGATAGACTAGATTTGAAGTCAGGAAACTAAGATTTAAACTCTGATACTAACTTTCTGGGTCATGTTAGTGGTTTTAGGTAGTTCATATTCCAGGCTGCAAAATAAAGGCCCCTTCTGGTTCTTGAATTTGAGATTATACATCAATAATTTGCATGAGGCACTATGTGTTGAGAAGAATGTTAAGCTGGAAGTCCTAGATCATGGCACTAGCAGTCTAGTGTGTGGTTCATTTCTTCCCAGTTCATAGACAAGTCTTCTTGTTGTGTTCTCACATGGTGGAAAAAAGCAAGAAGCCTCTCTGGGATCCTTGTAAGGGACACGAGTCCTATTCACAAGGGCTCCACTCTGCTACTAAAGATCCCATCTCTGAATACGATTACATTGGGAGTTAGGATTTGCTTCTTTTTTCCCCCAGCTTTATTGAGGTATAATTAATAAAATATTAATATATTTAAAGTGAACAACCTGACAACTTAAGCATACATTATAAAAGGATTCCCATAGTATTACTTAGCACATCCATTACCTCATATGTTTAACCTTTTTACAATTTTTTTTTAATTTTTATTTTTTTGGTGGGAACACTTAAGTTCTACTCTCAGCAAATTTTAATTATACAAAACAGTATTATCAACTCTAGTCACCATGTTATACATTAGATATTCAGACCTCATTCATCTTATAGCTGAAAGTATGTACCCTTTTAGTAACCTCTTCCCATTTCTCTCATCCTCCAGCCCCTGGAAAGCACCATTCTACTCTCTGTTTCTTGTTTCTATGAGTTCAATTCTTTTTTTTTTTTTTAGTAGATTCCACATATAAATGATACCATGCAGTATTTGTCTTTCTCTGTCTGCTTTACTTCACTTAGCATAAGGTGTTCCAGGTTCATCCATATTGTTGCAGATGGCAGGGTTTCCTTCCTTTTTTTAGTATAACATATACTATAACATCCATAACATATACTATATATTATATATATTATTATATGTAGCAAATGTCACATTTTCTTTAACCATATAGCTGTCAACAGACATTTAGGTTGTTTCCATATTTGACTATTTTGAATAATGCTGTAATGAACATGGAAGAACAGATCGTGCTTCAAGATAATGATTTTGGTTTTTTGGATATATATCTAGAAGTGAGACTGGTGGACCATGCGGTAGATCTGTTCTTAATTTCTTGAGGAACCAGCTGATTGTTGTCCATAGTGGCTATACCAGTTTACATCCCCACCTACAGGGCACAAGAATTCCCTTTTCTTCACATCCTAGCCAGTGTTCATTATCTCTTGTCTTTTCAATAATAGCCATTGTAACAGTGTGAGGTAATATCTCATTGTGGCTTTGCTTTGGATTTCCCTTATGATTAGTGATATTGAGTACCTTTTCATGTATCTGTTGGTCATTTGTATGTCTTCTTTAGAAAAATATTTAATGGATGCTTTGCCCATTTTAAAAATTGGGTTATTTGTTGGTTTTTGTTCGCTTCACTATTGAGTTATGTAAGTTCCTTGCATATTTAGAATATTAATCTCCTATCAGCTATGTGATTTGCCTGTATTTTATCCAATTCCATAGGTTACCTTTTCATGCCTCTCCCAGAGCTATGTGATTTGGGAGCCAGTGCCTTGGGGCTGGGGGCAACCTTAATAGTTGGGGTGCTGGATGCCTGGACATGCACCTTCCAGGGAAAAGATGGAGACTTGGTTTAACTGTTGGAGACAGCCAGCAGGAGAAGGCAGGGGAAGTGCCCACCAGCTCTACCAGGTTGCTGAGATCATCCTAGTCAGTACCTAGATTCATACTAATTAGTAGCTGGACTCAGTAAAGTATGCAGTGAAAATCCATCTGGGAAAAAATGTGGGAGATGGGCATTTTTTTGTTTCCTCTGTGTTGAGCCAGTGTGGGTTGAGGGCAATGGTGGCCAAGAGTGCTATGCAGGCCTGCATAACAATTGCTTCCTTGTGTGGTATAGTCCTGTGGGATTCATAAGCACAAGCTCCAGTTGGCTCTCAGAACTATATGATTTAGGGGCCTGTTCCTTGGGTGGCAGCTTTAAACGTTGGGGCTCTGTATTGTGGTCCAGTGGCTCATTCTTCAGAGAAACGCTGAGGATTAGGGGTCGCTCCCCATTGTACAGCCTGTGCCGAGCAGTCAGTGTGCCACTTTTTATGGCAAGAGTATGTCTTAGCCTTTCCCACCCAGTGTTGGTATTTTCTTAGTACCCAATGTGTAGGAGTCACTCATCTAGTTTCTGGGTTTCTTTCAAAGGAAATTGATCTGTGTAGCTGTATAGTGCATCTGTAGAAGGAGGGAAATTCAGGAGCCTCCTATGTCATCATGTTGGTGACATCCCTGTTGGTAGGATTTCAATGTGTAAAATGTGGGAAGACATAAATATTTAGTCTATGGCTAATATCTCTTCTCTGTGCTAAGTTTACCTTGCTATTAACATCCTTGAAACCATTCAAGACTATTACTTTTTCTGTACAGGATGTTGGTGGCAATATGTTCATAATAGGAGAAGCACAAACTTGAATGGAACCTTGATTTTGTTTTTAAAAGTCTAACCCTAATTACAACCCCTCTAGTGGGTTTGTTATCCCGCTCCTTACTTACAGGCTGTATCACTTTATCATCCTCAACTGTGTCATTATTTTGTGCATAAAAATCAATGAGGCTTGATAGGGTGAGTGGTGAAGGTTTCTCTCTTAATGGACTCTGCTTTGTTCCAGGCATGGCAGCTTGGATGTATAGAATGTGCCCACAGGGCATTTTATTTGCCAATGTTGTCACTTAATTCTCTTTCCACTTCCCCAAAAGTGCTTGGAGAGTTTCGGCGGGAGCTGTGTGTAGAGCTGTCATCCCTAGTGCCCCTGCCATGCCCTTCTCAGATGCTCCATTTGGGTTTGCAACATTTGTCATACAGCCACTTAGCTGTCTGTCACAGCCTTTGGATATCTGCCCTGGTGTAGTCTCTAAGATTTAGTATCACAAAGTATCAAGGTGCAAGTTGCATGAGAATTATTGAGGTGAGCTACAAAGATAAATAACATATAGGCCATGCCCCCCAAAGCTCTAACCTTCCATCAGAAAGATGGGCAGAAATGTAAATAACAAGAAAGGATTTAATAAAATAGAATGCCCAAGGATAGTACAGGCAAATAGAAGCAGCCGACTTCTACATTCTAAATTGGATCACTGGGGCTATACATTGCAGAATCTACTCTAAAATCTTAGCATCTTTTGGTTTAATTTTCTCATCTGTAAAGAGACGGAACCCAATGCTGTTTAAATTCCCTCCTACTCCTGAAGTATTCATGTCTTGGCAAATCAATACAAGGCTGTATTTCTCCATTCAAAAAATGGAGATTTTAGTAAAACCTAGTACAGTGTTGGCATATAATAGGTGATCAGTAAATGATGGCTATCTGTGTAATTTTGCTTATTGTTATTTTAGGGTAGATAGCCTTGCTGGCAAGATTTAAAGAGCTAGTACAGGGTTTCTTGGTCTCAATAAATTCCATTGTTCTTATTGTATTATATTTGTTTCCTTGGAATCACTAAGGCTCAAGTTTTTAAGAATTTATCACTAAAATGTTAGTGAGATGAAGCTGTGTATGTTTTTCTAATGTTAATTTATTTATATTGAGAGAGAGAGAGAGAGAGAGAAAGAGACAGAGAGAGAGAGAGAGAGCAAGCAGGGAAGGGGAAGAGAGAGAGAGAATCCCAAGCAGGCTCCATGCTGTCAGCACAGAGTCTGGGACAGGGCTTGATCCCACAACCCTGGGATCATGACCTGAGCCAAAATAAAGAGTCAGGTGCTCAACCAACTGAGCCACCTACATACCCCAAAGCTGTGTGTTTTTTGTTGATGGGATTAGTGATATCTTAAGCCTATAAGCTAGTACCTCTGTTATCAGTTATCATTAAGTAGGGAAAATAAACTAAAGCTTCTTTTTTTTTAAGTTTACTTATTTTGAGAGAGAAAGAACATGAATGGGGAGGAGCAGAGAGAGAGAGGGAGAGAAAGAATCCTAAGCAGGTTCCCTGCTGTCAGCACAGAGCCCAACATAGGGGTTGATCTCATGAACTGTGAGATCATGACCTGAGCCAAAATCAAGAGTCAGATGCTTAACCAGCTGAGCCACTCAGGTGCCCCTAAACTAAAGCTTCTTATTAGGGCTAGTCAGGAGGAGGAGGGGAAGAGGGAGGGGGAGGAGAAGAAAAGATGTGTGTGGGGGAGACTTTGAAATTTTAACTCAGTCAAAAATCTGAAGAAAATGGAAGCAAAATTCCTTACCAACAGCCCCAAAGTAACCTTGGCATTGGTGTTCATCCAAGGGTCACATGCTTCAATGCCTACCATGGCCAGGAATGACCACTTAAGGGGGAGAAATCCATTGTGTGAAGATCTAAGTAAGTCAAGGAGGTAGACCTAAAGGTTGCAGCAGGCCTCGTTTCTGGAAATTGTTTGCTATGTGGGAATGAGCTCCTAGTGCTGACTGGTATTTGTTTGGTGGTTTGAAAAAGAAGTTGGAAATCAGGATTCTTATGAGAAGTTTCCTAATTTTTAAATGTTGACAAATTATTAAATAATAAAAAAAATCAGTACCATAATCTATACCTAATGAAATGAATACATTTGAGGTAGCTAGGGGAGGAGAAAGAAGGTGGTGGGGGAGGGAGAAGAGGGAATCTCTTCAATCATGATCACTGAAGAACACCAGGGGAATTTCAGCCAATGCCTTCCCCAGTCATAGAATGATTCCAAACTAGCAACACTTCACTGTACTTTTTAAATGTACTCTTAAAGTGCCTATTCAAAATATCTTAACTCTACACTTATATCTGTCTTCAGAGTATGCTCAGAGGAAGGCTGATAGGCACTCCCTAGCACAGATACACAGGCAAAAAGATACAAGACCTGGTTTTGCCTTCAGAATTGTCTAATCCAATTCATTCTTTATTTTTAATGTTTATTTATTTTGAGAGAGAGAGAGAGAGAGGCATAGAGAAAGGGAGAGAGAGAATCCCAAGCAGGCTCCTTGCTGTGAGTGCAGAGTCTGATGTGCGGCTCAATCTCACGAACCAGGAGATCACGACCCGAGCCGAAATCAAGAGTCGGATGCTTAACCAACTGAGCCACCCAGGTGCCCCTCCAATTCACTCTTTATTAAACTGACTTTCAGAGAGGTTAAGAGGCTTGCTTAGATTCACAGTTATTTAATTGCAAAGCTGGTACAATAACCCATGTTTCTTAATTTTGTCTGGAGACAGCCCATAGCTTCTCGATTCATATTTACTTATAAACTATCCACTTCTCCAAATCCAAGATCACAGAGTCCATCCTCCTTTTGTTGTTAAAATTATAATGTCTCTTAGGTCCACCTTCAAGGGTTTCACATGGGTAGAGGCTAGCAGCACTGATAAAATGGCTCTGGAGCAGCAATGATTTAGAACTTCACTGTAGCCTTTGATCACTGGCACACTTTGCCCTGATGTGAATTCCACCGATGGAGTTTTCTCGGGCAGCTGTATAGCTTTCTAGCTTATGGAGTTGAAATAAATCTCTTCTAAGCCCAGTTATTTTCCTCTCCTGCCCAGTTCTTTATTAACTACAGGTTGCAAGGCACTTTGGAAGCTTTTCCCCAGCCAAATTTTATGCGCAGTCTGCCACTGCCCTCTGCTGGTGGGACTATTCTTAAGATGTGTTCAGACCGAAGGGTAAATGGCAAATTTTGTGATCCTTTTAGTTCTTTTGGTTCCAGCACATGCAAGTAAAGGACACTAACAAAAGATCTATTACATTTAGGAATTAAATTCAGCAAATGGCTCTCACAATTTTCTGTGCTGATGCTACCATATCCTAGGCAAACACTAAGGCCAAAAGGGGTGTGTGCGTGAGTGCGTGTGTGTGTGTGTTTGTGTGTGTGTGTGTTTGTGTGTGTGTGTGTGTGTTGGGGATATCAGGCCTGTGGGTTCATGGTTATGGGAGGAGAAATTAAAGCAAAAGACCAGTTAAATTATGCCAGTTTTTTCCCCACAGTTAAGGGTGAACAGTGTCTGAAATATTCATTGGTTTGTTTCAAGCACAGGACCTCAGCCCCAGACTTTACTTCATATGCAGTCAATGTGATCTATTCTGGCTTGAAATATTAAAGACGATCTATTTTGTAACGGGTGGGATATGTCAGCTGCCTCCCATTTGAAATAGTGGATCATGAATAGTCAAATGTTCCCTTTCCTGTTTTCCATTAACGCTAAGTTGGAGGAGACTTGGGATTTTATCTATATTTATAGCATATGGAATCATACACTAGAAAAGCCATGAGCGTGAATTTGGCAGGGAAGAGAGGATATCTCTGTCAACATAACCAGGGTCTCAGTGGTTTCTAGGTTATTAATGTGCCTCAAAAATTTGTAGGAGCTGCATATGTTTGAGACAGTGAACTATTTTTCCACCAGCTGTGTGTATTCCTTTAATTCTGGACTCAACCAGTTTTCAACACATAGTGAAAGAAAAGTAAATATTCTTGCACCTGGCCTCATGCCATGTGGCAAAACTCAGACTTGAAAAATGTATTTGAAGCAAAAATTAATGCCCGACTTATTCTGGAGAAAGACTATTCTCTTAAACAAGGTTATTTAAGTGTGTTAGTTAGATGGATGTCAGAATTGTATTTTCTCACAAAATTTTACATAAGTCCTTGTATGTCTATACTGTTACAAATGAATCCGTGTGACCGTGAAGATATCCACACTGAACATTCAAAACACCACTTATTGATAATATCAGAATCCAAAGCTATCTCAGAAATAATACTTTATAGCTGACTTTACAAGTATTCTCATTACCATTTTGGTCTATCCATCCATCTATTATCTATCATCTATCTAATAATTAGGTAGATTCCAGATGTATCCATTTTGAATCTAATAGTATTCAACAGGTTTGAGAAGTTGGAATGATCAAGATATATTAAGTCTCTCCTGCTTTAAACACACACTGATTTGTTGTACAGAAACAATCAAAAACTAAATTTCTATTCTACAGGTGAAAACAAATATTATTCAACTTTCCAAGTATTCAGATGTATATTTCTAAATTGGACAACTTCTCTGAAAATATTTCTTTGCTTTAAATGAATCTTATGTCCATTTTTTCCTGTGCATTGATGGTTGGCTTAATCATTTATTCTTTTTCTTAAAGCAGCCTTATTGAGGCCTTATTATAACTTATATACTATACATTTCACTTGTTAAACTTGTAGAATTCAATGGATTTTAGTATATCATGGAGTTGTACAACCAGCACCAAAATCTAACTTTGGAAACATTTTGCCACCCCAAAAGAAACCCCCCACCTCCCCGCTTCTACTCCTGCATCCCCAGCTGAGGGAACTACTAATCTACTTTCTGTTTCTATAGATTTGCCTTTTCTGGACATTCATATAAATAGAATCATACCATATGTGGTCTTTTGTGACTGGCTTGTTTTATTTAGCATAATGTGTCTAAAGTTACCCCATGTCGTAGCATGTACCAGTACTTCACTATTTCTTATGGCTGAATAATATTTCATTGTATGTACATACCATTTCATTTATTCATCAATCAGATAATGGACATTTGAGTTATTTCATTTTTTGGCTATTATGAACAATGCTGCTATGAGCATTCAGGTGCAAGTTTTGTATGAATATATGTTTACATTTCTCTTGAGTATATACTTAGGAGTGAAATTGCTTGGTCATATGATAACTCTGTGTTTAATTTTTTTGAGGAAATGCCAACTATTTTCCAAAGCATTTTACATTCCTTCCAGTAATGTGTAAGAGTACCAGTTTCTCCACATCATCTCCAACATTGCCATTATCTATCTTTTTTATTATTATTTTCCTAGTGGATATAAAGTGGTATCTCATTATGGTATTAATTTCCATTTCCCTGGTGATTAATGCTATTAGGCATCTTTTCATGTACTTATTTGCCATTTGTATATGTTCTTTGGTGAAATGACTATTCGGGGCCTTTGCCAAATGTTTAATTGGGTTACATATCTCTTAATTATTGAATTGTAAGAGTACTTTATATATTCTAGATACCAATCCCTTACTAGCTATATAATTTGCAAATATTTTCTCCCATTCTGTGTGTTTTCTTTTCACTATCTTGACATCATTTGCAACAGACCAAAAAAAAAAAAAAAACAGTTTTGCTAAAGTCCAAATTATCTAATTTTTCTTTTGTTTTTTTGTGCTATTGGTGTATAGAAGATATTGCTTAAACTGACATCACAAAGATTTTCTTCTCTCTAGATATATCTTTAAGTACGCTCCACGCTCAATGTGGGTCTTGAACTCACAACCTCAAGATTAAGTCACATGCTCTACTGACTGAGCCAGCCAGGCACCCTAACTTCTACATTTTTTCCTACTTCTATATTTTAAAAAAATTAATATTTATTTTTGAGACCAAGAGAGAGTGTGAGCAGGGGAGGAACAGAGAGAGAGAGGGAGACACAAAAGCCAAAGCTGACTCCAGGCTCTGAGCTGTCAGCACAAAGCCCCACGTGGGGCTCGAACTCACAAACTGCGAGATCATGACCTGAGCCGAAGTGGGACATTCAACCAACTAAACCACCCAGGTGCCCCCCCTACTTCTATATTTTAAGAGTGTTTTTATTTATGTTTTTAATTTAGCTCTTATATTTAGTTCTGTGTTCTATTCTGAGTTAATTTTTGGATATAATGTAAAGAAGTCATCCAATCCCACCACTCCATTCTTTTGTATGTCAATATATAGTTGTTCAGCACCATTTGTTAAAAAAAATTTCTCCCAATGAATTCTTATGGTACCATTATTGAAAATTAATAGGCCATAAATGTAAGGGTTCATTTCTGGACCACCCTCCCAATCTGTTCCACTGATCTATATATCTATCCTTATGTTAGTACCACACTGTCTTGATTACATTTTATAGTGAATTTTTAAATTGGGAAGCATGTATCTTCCAACTTTGTTCTTTTTTAAGTTTCAAAAGTGTGTTTTTTAATTAGATAATTTTACTGAAAATATTTCTGCTTTAATTTTTTTTAATGTTTGTTTATATTTGAGAGAGAGAGCACGAGCGGGGAAGGGGCAGACAGAGAGGGAAACACAGAATCCAAAGCAGGCTCCAGGCTCTGAGCTGTCAGCACAGAGCTTGAGGCAGGGCTCATACCCACAAACTTCAAGATCATGACCTGAGCCGAAGTTGGATGCTTAACTGACTGAGCCACCCAGGTGTCCCAAAATATTTCTGCTTTAAAGTGTTAGAAATTAGAATGACCAACTGTTGTGGATGTTTCTTCCTATGCATTGGTAGCTGCCTTAGTGATTTCTGTCTTGTTCTTTTGGATGAAGCAAATTACTAGTTTTAATATTATGCACCCCAAATTTTACTATACAATTTTAAACAAACATGCAGAATTAAAAAACACTTTCTCTTTTTAAGTAGTGTTAATTTTGTTTCCAGAGGCTTTCCCAAGACAGAAACATAATGTGTGGGCTTCTCTGGTCCAGCTGGGCAAAGGTCCAGGATTTTAACTATTAGTTTTCAGCTGGCTGGGGTCAGTTGCCACATGTTGGAAGCTAAGGTCATCAATATGAGGGGAAAAAATGAAAGGTGTCAAGGAAGAAAAGAAGTGAGTACCAGTGTAACCAGAAAGGGAAACCAACAAATTGAAATAAATTAATTCCATACGTTTTTGGCTTTTCCTTTCTAGGGAAGCATTAAATTTGGTTGTTAGAACTATATGATGAGAAGAAATAGAAGTTTTGGTAAAAGGTCCTAATCAGTTTATAGTCAAGAGGAAGATACAGGTTCTAATAAAACCTGGAATAATCACATAATTTCAAGGAAGACTTTTGATTATTTACTCCAAAGTGCTAGTTTTGAAGATTGCAAGATCAGAAAATATAATATGACCAATATTGCCCAAGTAGCAAGTGTCTGTGTCAGTCCTAAAACCAAGATCCCCTGGCTCCTAAGTCTGATTTCATCCAGATTTACCTTCAGAAGACATTATAATAATAATAAATATGACTTATATTTTAGAAGAAAAGTTGAAAAGAGCATAGAAAGGAACATCAGAGGACACTACAACCTAATACAACTTTGATATTTCTAAATTTCTTGTATATGACACAACATAACACTGGTACCCAATAAAAATGCTGGTTTAAGTCTCCTGGGGAAACACATATTGTCTCCTAAATACCATACTAAGTCTTCATTCAGATTCAGCCTATACACAGGAACTTGAACATAGAAAGACAATTGCTTAAAATAAGCTATGTGTACATTCAGTCCCCAAATGGTCAACTCTGCCATCTGTGGGACTGCAACCAGCTTGGAAACTGACAGAATTTGCTAGTGAAAGCATGGGACTCCCCATTTCTTCTTTTCCCATATATGTAGTTAGGTTCCTGGTTTGTTATTATACAGACATTAGTTCAAGTTCTATAGATGGTGACAGAAGTAAAGGATTCTGTACCTAATCTAAGTTTAAACAGATCTAAGACACATCCTTAATGCTTCAAAACTAGAAGAACTTTAAGCAGTCCTTCTGTACATGTGGATGTTTTCATCTTGCCAGAATATAGATTCTTTTCCTTATACCAGAATCTGAGATTTCCTTTCATTACCACTACCAGACTTGAACTACATTGCTCTGGGAATGGCTGATCTCACCCTATTCCAAAGGTATACATGTGATCTAGCTCTAGCTAAACCAGTGTTATGCATCCCCAATTGATAAATTGGTCCATGAATTTGAAACCCATTACTGACAGAGTAATCAATAGTAGTAACTTTTCATGCCCAATGGACCTAAAACCATGATAGAGGTCAGCTTGGAGCTACTCATTCTCTTACCATTATGAAAAGAGGGACTGAGTAAGGATTATGCCAACACAGAGAGAAACACTGGCAAGATAATAAGAACAGATTCTGTGTTTTCTCTGATTTTGGTTAAGCTGGTCTAGGTTGGGTTTTTTGTCACTTGCAACCAAAAGAGTCCTAGTAAATATATCACTGAAAGTGCTATTGTGGCTCATAGAAGAGAGAGGAGAGAGGGAAGTAATAAGCGAGGGAGAAAAAGAGAGATGAGGGGGAAGAGGTCTTATTTCATCTTGAATTAAAAACAAAAGATATTAAATAGAATCTCTCATAAAAAATATACTTGAATCAAAGAAACAGCAATGTTATAATGAAATAAATGATCCTGGAATTCAAAAGGTTATTTTGAAGAATTTGAGTCATGAAGAAACATGGCAAATGGTTGCTCCAATAAAACAAAAAGAAAGGATAAAGAGTCAAAGGAAATTCTTTACTAATGGGTTTTCTAATCAAGAACAGTATGCCTGAGACCTCTGTTCCTCATGATTTTCCATTCTTTTGTGTAAGTTTAACCTGTCTTTGCCTCCTTGGAGATTAGTAGGGGAAAAAAGTAAGAATGTAAAGAGCTTAATTAAGGCTCTTTGCAAACAAGCTTAATAAAAGAGGTTAAGTTTATTTTCTTAGCATTCAGTCTTCATGTATATTGTGCCTTTTTTGAAGGGACAGGAAGACATGCATTTTATTTACTTAAAATAGATTAATTCATTGGCTTGCACTTTCCAAGCCTGAAAATATCGGAGACAAGTTTGAAAAGAAGTATCAAAGGCAAACGTTTTTCTTCTCTCCCAAAATTCTCAAAACAGAACTTTGTCACTTCACATTTTCATAAACTAAGTACTGCTCATGAAGAAGCCCCTCAGGAGAAGGGGGAAAAAATGAGAATTGAATTTGGGTAATAAGATTAAATTATCACCAGGAAATGTGTTTCAGAAAGTCCAAGATTATCAGCCTTCACAACACTGCTATCTTAGTCTGCTTTCGCAACAAGTTCCCTGGCTGGCGGAAAGGTGTTGCAGAGGAAGCCTAATGACTAGGTGGTGTCTTAACTATTCTTCCTTTTTGAGGCTTTCAGTGTTTCTCCACCTTGCATGTTGGCAATTGATCCCTGCCTGAGAGGTGGTCCCACACCTTCCTGGCATCTTCTCAATTCTCACTCCCACCCTCAGGGTACTTTGCTTCTTCACATTAGTTGAAATGGGCTGCTCTCTTTCTTTAGACCTCAATTTTTCCATCTCTTGCCTCTTTCCTCCTGCTTGAATTCAATTTTCTTTTAATAAAACAAATGACTTCCTTGGGTCAAAGACCCTTGTTCTGTGTACCCAATGGGGAGAGGAAGAATTGATATGAGGGAGGAACTACAACGTGTAATATACATGTATAATTGGAAAAAAAATGAAAAGAATAGAAAAAGACAATAGATGATGAAAGAAAACATATTTGTATGTTTCTATAAATGGAAGAATGATGGTGGCTTATCTACCTCCAAGGATCCTTTTCTTCTGATATAATGAAATAATGATTTTGTTTGAGCAATGAGTCCTTCACAAGAATTCAGTTCCCAGTCTTCCCTGGAGCTTCCCTGCAGCTATGGTAGCCATAGGACTCAGTTCAACCATGGGATGTTAACAAAGGCAAATCCCTTTGACACTTTTCCTTTTACCTTTCTCATTTTTTCTTTCCTGGAATGAGAATGTGATTCCTAGAATTTGAAAAATTCTATTTTCATATATAAATTTATAAATACATAAAATAACATAAAATATTATATATAATATATATAAAATAACATATATATGATATTATATATAATATACATAATTTACATAATTTATATATGTAAAATATATGTGTATATATGTATACGCATGTGTGTATATGTATATATGTGTGCATTTGTCTGGTTGTACCAGAGGTTAGTGTGGCAGCATGTCTGGCATTTAATGGATGAAGGAAATCAATGTTCTTTATCTGGCAATGCTAATATTAACCTGTTTAGAGCCATCAATACAGGCAGTTTATACTTTTTGAATATTATGATCAATGTAAAAATGTGATAAAAATTTTATACAAGCAACTAATGATTTTCTTAGTGGAAATTACCTACGAGTAAAAATACTTGGTCCAAGTTCAGTGATTTTAAGGTTTTAAGATGATGAATGTATGTGTATGTACAGAATTTTTGTTCAAAGCTGTCTTTCAGAAAATCTGTACCCATTTATGTTCCAAATTATCTATGTACATTTTGCTAATCCAAGTAAATTTGGTTTTTAAGAATATCATTTGTTTAACATTGAGTTAACCTGTCCTTAAATGCCCTCAGGCGTGTGCCATTGTTCCTGTGTAAATAAAGGATTAGAGTACCAGTGAAGGGGTGAGGATGGGACTACTGATCCCATTTCTAAAAATAGTTTACTTCTTTTCTCCTAGAAGCAGTGAAGTCAATTTCTCAATGACTGTACCAATGAAAATGGAAGAACATTTGCATAGACCTTTCTAAGATTACAAATTCCATGCTGAAGTGACCCCAGGAAGTATTTTTGTTATTTTAATTTTAGACAGGAGGAAATTTTAGAGATACTAAGATTTGTTTGTGATAGAAAGAAAGGAAGAAGGAAAGCTTAGGCTTCTTAGAAATTGCTGTTATAAAATGAGTTATAACATGCAGCAAATTTCTGAGTGACAAAATTATCCTATTAAGTGATTAATAAATCACAGTGATTTTACTACGTGACTCTAAAGCTTAAAAAATGTGCATTATTAAGATTTAGGAGGGGTGCCTGGGTGGCTCAGTTGGTTAAGCGTCTGACTTCGGCTCAGGTCATGATTTCATGGTTCCTGAGTTTGAGCCCAGCATTGGGCTCTGTGCTGACAGCTCAGACCCTGGAGCCTTCTTCAGATTCTGTCTCTCCCTCTCTCTGCTCCTCTCACCGCCCCCCCCTCCGCACTCATACTCTGTCTCTCTCTCTCTCTTAAAAATAAATAAAAACATTAAAAAAAATAGATTTAGGAAATAGAAAACACCTTACCCAAGGAATTTAATATCATTATGACATACAGCTGACAACTATTAACATTTTGGGGTGTTTTGCATGTGTGTGTTTGTGTGTGTGTATTTGTGCATATATTTTTATACAAATCAAATAAAATATATACTGTGATAGTGGCATATTTACTCTCTTACTGCTCTTGTTCAGCATGTGTCCTACTGCACACAGTAGGTCCTCAGTATGTCTGCTGAATGCTGGACTTGAAGGGAGAATGTCAAGTTTCTTTCAGACTGTGTTTGTCTGTCTGTACAACATTGAGATCAGTCTTCCCAAGTGCTAAATAGCAGTTTGCATTACACTGCAAAATATTACTTCTTTTATGGATGAAAATACTAAGTTCCAGGAAGTTAAGTGGTTTGTTCCAGGTTACACTGTGAATAAACTACAGAAATAAGACTTGAGTCCAAGCCTCTGTATTCTGTTTTATGTTTTTATATTTTATGTTTAGTACTCCTCTAGATACAACACAGTTGCTTCAAATTCCTTTTTTTGTTTTGTTATAAGTATATTAAAAAGTCAAATATAACTTACATTCAGGAATTTAAGAATACAATAAAAATAAATACATATATATATATATATATGCATGATTAGACTAATCTGTTATTTCTCACATCAAATTTAATAACCTTCTTATGGATACACACACCATAATTGCCTGGTTACCATGAAACTATGTGGATTTTTGTCTATGACCATATATATGTCTGAGTAGCTATATCACATGCAGATGGAATGAAGCCAAGCTTTTAGATGACACATCGTACTGTGAGGAAATGCTGTAATGGTAAAATGCATATACACAATACCCTTTAGCTCTATCCACACTTGGGAATGGAAACACTAATTGTGCCTTTAGAAATAAATACTGCAATATTGTGGTTTACTGGGATACAAAATTAGGAGCTCTAACACGGTGTTCCTGTAATTTGTATATCTCCTTGCCGGTATTATCTTTTTGTTTTCAATTTATAATTTTTTGAGAGGATTAAATTGTTTCCTTTATTTCTAATGCTTATCCTAAATGACATAATTGTGGACAGGAAGAACAGGAGTAGGGTGTAAATCTGTTTTCCCCTACTGCTCCTCATTGACCCAAAAATGTCTAGTCTGGCTGTTCATCACCATCTTTTCAGCCTTTCACATTTCATTCCTGGATTCTACTGCAGACTTGTATATTAACATGTTGATTTATTTTCTTTTTTTTTCTATATAAAACTTATTTTATTTTAAAATTTATTTTATTTTTTTTTAATTTACATCCAAGTTAGTTAGCATGTAGTGCAATAATGATTTCAGGAGTAGATTCCAGTGATTCTTCATCTACGTATAACACCAGTGCTCATCCCATCAAGTGCCCTCCTTAATGCCCCTTACCTATTTAGCCCATCCTCCCACCCACAACCCCTCCAGCAACCCTCAGTTTGTTCTCTGTATTTAAGATTCTCTTATGTTTTCTCCCCTTCCTTGTTTTTATATTATTTTTGCCTCCCTTCCCTTATGTTCATCTGTTTAAATTCCTCACATGAGTGAAGTCATATGGTATGTGTCTTTCTCTAATTTTGCTTAGCATAATACCCTCTAGTTCCATCCACACTGCTAAAAATGGCAAGATTTCATTCTTTTTGATTGCTGAGTATTATTCCATTGTATATATATACCACATCTTCTTTATCCATTCATCCACCAATGGACATTTGGGCTCTCTCCATACTTTGGCTATTGTCGATAGCACTGCTATAAACATTGGGGTGCATGTGCCCTTTGAAATAGCACACCTTTATCCCTTGGATAAATGTTTAGTAGTGCAATTGCTGGGTCATAGGGTAGTTCTATTTTTAGTTTTTTGAGGAACCTCCATACTGTTTTCCAGAGTGGCTGCACCGGTTTGTATTCCCACCAACAATGCAAAAGAGATCCTCTTTCTCTGCATCTTCGACAACATCTGTTGTTGCCTGAGTTATTAAAGTTAGCCATTCCGACAGGTGTGAGGTGGTATCTCATTGTGGTTTTGATTTGTACTTCCCTGATGATGAGTGATGTTGAGCATTTTTTCATGTGTCTATTAACTATCTGGATGTCTTCTTTGGAGAAGTCTTTATTCACGTCTTTTGCCTATTTATTCACTGGATTATTTGTCTTTTGGTTGTTGAGTTTGATAAGGTCTTTCTAGATTTTGGATACTAACCCTTTATTTGATATGTCACTTGCAAATATCTTTTCCCATCCTTTCAGTTGCCTTTTAGTTTTGCTGACTGTTTTCTTCGATGGGCAGAAGCTTTTTATTTTGATGAGGTCCCAATAGTTCATTTTTGATTTGTTTCCCTTGCCTCTGGAGATGTGTTGAGTAAGAAGCTGCTGCAGCTGAGGTCAAAGAGGTTTTGCTTGCTTTCTCCCCTAGGATTTTGATGGCTTCCTGTCTTACATTTAGATCTTTCATCCATTTTGAGTTTATTTTTATGTATGGTGTATGAAAGTGGTCCAGGTTCATTTTTCTGCAAGTCGCAGTCCAGTTTTCCCAGCACCACTTGCTGAAGAGACTGTCTTTATTCCATTGGATATTCTTTCCTGTTTTGTCAAAGATTAGTTGGCCATACATTTGTGGGTCCATTTCTGGGTTCCCTATTATGTTCCATTGATCTGAATGTCTGTTTTTGAGCCAGTACCATACTGTCTTGATGATTACAGCTTTGTAATACATCTTGAAGTCCAGGACTGTGATGCCTTCAACTTTGGTTTTCTTTTTCACTATTGCTTTGGCTATTCAGGGTCTTTTCTGGTTCCATGTAAATTTTAGGATTGTTTGTTCTAGCTTTGAGAAGAATGCTGGTGTTATTTTGATAGGGATTGCATTGAATATGTAGATTGCTTTGGGTAGTAATTGACATTTTAACAATATTTGTTCTGCAATCCATGAGCATGGAATATTTTTCCATTTTTTGGTCTTCTTAAATTTCTTTCATAAGCTTTCTATAGTTTTCACTATATAGATTTTTCACCTCTTTGGTTAGGTTTATTCCTAGGTATTTTATGGTTTTTGGTCCAATTGTAAATGGGACAGATTCCTTGCTTTCTCTTTCTGTTGCTTCATTATTGGTGTATAGAGATGCAACTGATTTCTGTGCATTGATTTTATATTCTGCAACATTGCTGAATTCATGGATCAGTTCTAGCAGTTTTTTGGTGGAATCTTTTGGGTTTTCCATATAAAGTATCATGTTGTCTGTGAATAGTTTGACTTCCTCCTAGCCGATTTGAATGCCATCTATTCCTTTGTGTTGTCTGATTCCTGAGGCTAAGACTTTCAATGCATGTTGAAATACAGTGGCGAGAGTGGACATCCCTGTCATGTTTCTGACCTTAGGGAAAAAGCTCTCAATTTTCTCCTCTTGAGGATGATATTAGTGATGGGTCTTTCATATATGGCTTTTATGATCTTGAGCTATGATCCTGCTATCCCTACTTTCTTGAGGGTTTTTATCATGAAAGGATGCTGTATTTTTCAAATGCTTTCTTTGCATCTATTGAGAGGATCATGTGGTTCTTGTCCTTTCTTTTATTGATGTGATGAATCACATTGATTGTTTTGCAAATATTAAACCAGCCCGGCATCCCAGGTATAAATCCCACTTAGTCGTGGTGAATGATTTTTTTAATGTATTGTTGGATCTGATTGGCTAATATCTTGTTGAGGATTTTTACATCCATGTTCATCAGGGAATTGGTCTGTAGTTCTACTTTTTAGTGGGGTTTTTGTCTGGTTTTGAAATCAAGGTAATGCTGGCTTCATAGAATGAGTTTGGAAGTTTTCCTTCCATTTCTATTTTTTGGAACAGCTTCAAAAGAATAGGTGTTAACTCTTCTTTAAATGTTTGGTAGAATTCCCCTAGAAAGCCATCTGGCCCTGGACTCTTGTTTTTTGGGAGATTTTTTATTACTAATTTAATTTCTTTACTGGTTATGGGTCTGTTCAAATTCTCTATTTCTTGTTTTAGTTTGGTAGTTCATATGTTTCTAGAAATTTGTCCATTTCTTCCAGATTCCCCAATTTATTGGTGTATAATCATAATAGTCTCTTATTATTGTTTGTATTTCTGCAGTGTTGGTTGTGATCTCTCCTCTTTCATTATTGATTTTATTTATTTGGATCCTTTCCTTCATCTGTTAGATCAAACTGGTAGGGGTTTATCAATTTTGTTAATTCCTTCAAAGAAGGAGCTCCTGGGTTCTACTGTTTTGTTGTTGTTGTTGTTTTTCCCCAATGGCTCTAATCTTTATTATTTCCTGTCTTCTGCTGGTTTGGAGGTTATTTGCTGTTCTTTTCCAGCTCTTTAAGGTGTGAGGTTAAGTTGTGTATCTGAGACCTTTCTTCCTTCTTTAGGAAGGTCTGGATTGCTATATATTCCCCTCTTAGAATCACCTTTGCTGCATCCCAGAGGTTTTGGGCAGTGGTGTTATCATTTTCATTGGCTTCCATGTACTTTTTAGTTTTCTCTTTAACTTCTTGGTTAGCCCATTCATTCTTTAGTATGATGTTCTTTAGTCTCCAAGTATTTGTTTTCTGAAAATATGCACAGTATGATCTCAATCTTTTTGTACTTGCTGAGGGCTGATTTGTGTCCCAGTGTGATCTATTCTGGAGAATGTTCCATGTGCACTCTAGAAGAATGTGTATTTTGCTTCTTTAGGATGAAACGTTCTCAATATAGTTGTTAAGTCCATCTGGTCCAGTGTGTCATTCAAACCCCTTGTTTGCATGTTGATTTTCTGTTTAGATTATCTGTCCATTGCTGTGAGTGGGGCGTTGAAGCCCCCTACTATTATGGTATCATTATCAATGAGTTTCTGTATGTTTGTGATCAATTGATTTATATATTTGGGTGTTTTCATGTTTGGAGCATAAATATTTACAATTGTTAGGTCTTCTTGGTGGATAGACCCCTTAATTATGATCTAATGCCCTTCTTTATCTCTTTTTATAGTCTTTATTTTAAAATCTAGATTGTCTAAGTATGGCTATTCTGGCTTTCTTTTGGCGACCATTAGCATGTTTCTCCATCCCCTTACTTTCAATTTGAAGGTGTCTTTAGTCTAAAATGGGTGTCTTATAAACAGCATATAGATGGATCTTGTTTTCTTATCCATTCTGTTACCTTATGTTATTTGATTGAAGCGTTTAGTCCATTGACATTTAGAGTGAGTACTGAAAGATACGAATTTATTGCCATTATGTTACCTCTAGAATTGGAGTTTCTGATGGTGTTCTCTGGTCCTTTCTACTCTTTTTCGCTTATGGTCTTTTTTGTTTTGTTTCATCTTTTCTCCCCTCAAAGAGACCCCCTTAAAATTTCTTGCAGGTCTGGTTTAGTGGTCATGAACTCCTTTAGTTTTTGTTTGTCCAGGAAACTTTTTATCTCTCCTTCTATTTTGAATGACAGCCTTGCTGGATAAAGAATTCTTGGCTGCATATTTTTCCAATTCAGCATATTGAATATATCCTGCCACTCATTTCTGGCCTGCCAATTTCCTATGGATAGGTCTGCTGCGAACCTGTACTGTCTTCCCTTGTAGGTTAAGGACTTTTTTCCCTTGCTGCTCTCATGATTGTTTCCTTGCCTGAATATTTTGTGAATTTGACTATGATATGCCTTGTTGATGGTTGGTTTTTGTTGAATCTACTGGGAGTTCTCTGTGCTTTCTGGATTTTGATGTTTGTGTCTTTCCCCATGTTAGGAAAATTTTCCACTAAGATTTAGATTTGCTCACATAAACCTTCTACCCCTTTTTCTCTCTCTTCATCTTCTAGGACCCCTATGATTCAGATGTTATTTCTTTTTAATGAGTCACCGAGTTCTCTAATTCTTATACTGTGCTATTTTGCCTTAGTTTCCCTCTTTCCCTCTTCCCTGCTTCATTATTCTCCATATGTTTGTCCTCTATATTGCTGATTCGCTTCTCTGCTTCATCCATCCTAGCCACCGTGGCATTCTTTCAAGATTGTATCTCAGTTATAGCATTTTTAATTTCATTCTGACTAGATTTTACTTCTTTTATCTCTGCAGAAAGGCATTCTATGCTTTTTTTTAACCCCAGCTAGTATTCTTGTTATCAAGACTCTAAATTCTGGTTCAGACATCTTGCTTGCATCTGTGCTGATCCTGGCTGTCATTTCTTCCTGTTCTTTGTTTTTTTTTTTTTTTTTTGGGGGGGGGGGGGGTGGTAAATTCCTTCTCTTTGTCATTTTGAATGATGAAAAAGAATAAAATTAAAAAGAATTAAAATTTAAAATTAAAGACAACACAAAAAATCAAATAAAGGATGCTAGGTCCTAGATATGTTTTGGTCTGGTTGTTGAAAAGAACTTGATAGAATTAAGAAAAAAAGGAAAGAAAAGAAAAAAAAAAGGAAAAAGATAAAAAGGGAAAAGTTTGAAAAAAAATGAATATAATAAAATAGAATAAAATGAAATGGTAAAAGTAAATAGAATTTAAACATTTATAAAAAGTAGAAAATATAGTAGAAAAAATTAAAGAAAAATATTTTTTATAAAAATGGAAAATAAAAATATTTTTTTCTCTTTCTGCCGAGTTCTGTGATTCAAGTTGTGCAGACTATTGTGTTAATCCTCAAATCAGTTTTGTAGGTGTGCAAGATGGTTTGATGTTGATCTAGCTGCATTTCAGGGATGAGAGAGGCAAAAAACAAAAACAAAAAATAAAAACCTTCCATGCTGCTCCATAATCCTGGCCCTTCTTTTCTTTTCTTTTTAAAATTTTATGTACTTATATTGAGAGAGAGTGGGCGGGGGGGAAGAGGAGGGACAGAGAGTGAGAGAGAGAGAGAGAGAGAATTCCAAGCAGGTTCTGAGCTGACAGAGTGGGGCTAGATCTCACAAACCATGAGATCATGACTGTGTTGAAATCAAGAGTCAGAGGGCCACCGAATGCCCAAGTAGGCAACCCAAGCATGTTCATTTCTTAAACATAAATTTAAAGTATGTGCTTCTGTTTGCTCTATTTGACTTAGGAATGGGGAAAGGATATTAAAGAGAATTGGTGAAAAAGAAAATGCCCTAATTTTCTGGGAGGAAAATAAGGAGGAACTAAAATCCAGGCTTCTCAAAGGAAAAATTCAACTGCAAACTATTGCAAAAACTAAATGAAGCACCAACTATGTGTTCAACTGGATGTTAGATGAAATGTATGGCAACCATGTTTTCATGTTTTTTTGTTTGTTTGTTTTTGTTTTAATCCTAAGAAGATTTTGCACTCAACCCAGAAGCTACAAACAACAAGAAAAGAAACAAAAAAACATTCATGAAGACACATGTTTAAGTGTATAATAAGAGATACAGGATATATGATAAGAGTTTGAAAGGAGTAACCCATAAAATTAGGAAGACACATAATTTTGATTAGGTCTTACATTGCTTTGTATACCATACAACATGTTACACAGTCCCACGTTCCAAGGCCAAAACAGTCCCAAATCAGAAATCCTTTTTCCTTTTCTTCTGTTGATAAGAAAAAACAAAAAACAAAAACAAACAAACAAAAACCCTCCCCAGGCCTTGCCTTATTTTCATGTAACCAACTGTGGGGAACACACTGAGCTTTTTGTTGTGGATCACTCTGAGTCACTTTTAGTGATATCCACATAGATACCTACATGTGGAGTTCTAGCCAGAGCATCCCTCCATCCCTGCAGATAGGTAAGCATTAACTAGGGGGGTGGAGCACGCATAGCTCCTGCTAGCAGTTAGTTATGGATTTACATATGGAAGTGTCAGAGCAACTCTCCCAAGTGTGTGAGCATGAATACATTTGCTGCTTCAGCTTTGAGTTCTATGATTTTCAGTGTCTTAAGCCTCGCTTTATAGAGCTTGTTGATAAAACTTAGACTATCCTGTTACCACCTAAGGTAGCTTCTAGACCATATGACTTGTGTAAGCCATGCTGGGTGAAGGAAACATCAATGGATATCCAATAAAATAGTAATTCTACTTTCTCATTCTATGGAGTCTGGAAAAAACAAATTTTTATAGAGTTACAAGTTGGGAAGCATACTTATAACGGTCCCTGTACTAAAGTGAACTCACATTCAGGTAAGGAAAACGTTGCTACAATTGTTAACTTTGTTATTTTCACCACTTGTGTCAAGGACCCTAGAACAATTTGGTTTGGGTAAACATGGTACACTTCTTGGTCAATAAAATAAAACTAACACCCCCTTTAGCCAAATGCAAATTGTTGTGATTAACAAGCAGAGAATCAAACCACAGAGGTGAATGTAGCAGCTGAGAACCCAGAAAATATTGGTATATAGTTTCATTAGGGCATAAAAGATATGATTTAAGACCCGGTAATCATTTGAAATAAGAAATGTCTTCAGTTGACATTTTTGATTTTCCAGTATGTGGCCACATTACTCAAGATCTAGAAAAAGTGACTCATTCTAGTGGGAAACAACATAGCACAAAATCCCTCCAATGCATCTGCTTGTAAGAATTGAATATGTAGCAGCCCCTCCATTACCAAATGGGGATCATGCCCATGATAGATCATCCCCCCATTACCAAATTCCAATCTTTAACAATTATAACAACAAACAGTTCTTTAGTACTTCCTATTTGCCAAGTGTTAACTGTTATATCTATATCTATAGCTAAGCTCAATTATTGTGAACAATACCCATTCATAAACTTGGGAAGTTTCTGAGGGTTAAGAGGGAACTGTATAAGAATTCTCTCAACTCGAGGAAGGATAAAGCTGCTCTACTGAAGAAGGCAATCAGGCATTGGATTGAAATAAATGTTAAGCAAGCATATTTTACATAGTGGATTTATTTTAATATTAGGGAAAGAATAGACAATTTAACACTGGACTAGGGAATGAGAAGGTAATTAAGAAGATTAATGTTACTTTCAAAGTCTCCATAAAGATCTGAGCCTACAAAGGTTGAGAACCTATAATGACCAGCCTTTTTCTTTAGATAAAGAAAAATGGACAGCTCAGGAGTACACAGTGTTTATATCATTGAATAAGGGCCAGATTTAATAGAATGGTGCCCTGGTGAATTGGAAGCAATCCTAGTTTGTAAATCATCTTAATCTGGTTGAAATCCAAATGAAATATATTTATCTGCATTATATAAGAAGTTAATACAAAATGAAGAGTTCATAAAGTTGGAAATCAAATTCATAAAGTGAATTCCAAAGTAAGTATATTACCTAAATTAATAACAATTTTAAATGCTCTGAATCAGCTAAGGGAAAAAATAATCCATATCAGCCATTTTTAGACTCTTGATGTGTCATTGGCATTATTTTACTAACACTGCACTGTTGAAAAGCCAAAGACTTCTTTCTTTCATTTTGCCTTGGATAATGCCCAAATGTGAAGATTTACAATAATACCAACTAAGATATTGAGTTATATGACATATATTCTATATGTCAGGTCTATTCTGAATGCCTCGCATAAGTGAAGTCATTTAATGTTTAAAACATCATTAGTTGTATTTCAGATGATGGAATATGCCAGGGGACCTTGAGCAGTGTTGTATCAGCCTGTAGTGATAGCCCTTAGCTATTTTCCTTTTGGCAATGTTTGCTTCATTTGTGAGAAAAGAGATTTGATATACTGTCACTAGGAGAGCATGGTACCATAAGGCTTAATTTATTTCATTGTGAGATATTGTTTATCATTTGCAAAAGGGAAAGAGGGAAAGCATGATATGATTTCAGTTATACATATATGGGGAAAAAAAGGATGGTGATGAGATCATGTTACTAGGGTTAGATGGTGAATGGTCCCCTCTAGGTCTACGCATTCGAAGACATTGGGCAGATAAAATGGTTAGGGGAACTCCAGTTCTGCTCAGCTCTTTGAAATAGTTTAAAGTAAGGTATTGCATTTAAAGAGCTGTGAAAAACAATTATAGGTAATAACTAATTACTAATGTTATTTTAGTTATTTAATAAAAGCTTTTTGTTGAATAGTCTTTTGAATAGCGTCTTTTGTAGATTTGTGAGCCATTCTTTCACTGCCTTATAAAGGCATATAGCACCTGGGAAGGAGTTGAGAGTTTCCAAATTTTTATAAATACCCCCCTAGGCATAGATTTAGGCAGCTGGGCTAAATGTTAAATCCAAGTCAAAACACAGTGTCTTGTTCCATCAAACAGCAAATTAAATTCAAACAAACCACACTCACTCTAATTAACAAAAATTTAAAACTGCCTGAGGAGACATGAACTCCTTAGACTCTTTATGTTATAAATAAGAGAAGAGCTTATCAGTTGTTCTTGACCATGGTAGGAAATCATACTGTATAGCCAATCAACAGAGGACTATTTAGTTATCACAAAATATTTCCCTCACTGCATTCTACAAATATTCACACAAAGAAGTCATCTCTTTCACCTTTGCTTGAATGAAATACAGTGACTAAATACTCATTAATGAAAGGAAATCCTACATTTTAATAATTCTAACATGTTAACTTAAAATGACAACATTTGTAGAGATAACTCCATGAGTCTTACCTCAACAGACTTATGGCACCTATAGAAAACTTAAGAAATGAGGAAAATATCTAGCTGGAATAAGGTCCTCTCTTTTTCCCCCTTTTTATCCCCTTCCTTCCTTCCTTCCTTCCTTCCTTCCTTCCTTCCTTCCTGCTATAAGAGAGTCAAATAATGTCTAAAGGTAAATATATTGGCAGACTCTTATTTAAAATTCAACTCATGAAGGTGAAGGTCCTAGTTTGCAACTGGGTGTTCTAATTCTAAAGCAGTTAGGATATTTTCAAAGCCTAAGTCTACTGGAGGATGTTAATATTTAAAGAGAAAAGAGACCGGATTGCTCAGTCACCTCTCCTACTGCCCCACACTTAGCATAAAATGAATAAGGTTAAGCTCAACTTTAGAGAAGAGAGAAGAAAATGTGGGCAAAAATAACTTGTTAATTTGAAATATCCAAGTTCTTATAAGAAAAGGAAACCAGCCTCTAAATCATGGGGCTTCTGACTCAGCTCCTCACTTGTGTGCCTAACACCAGCTAGTGCTTCAGCTAGATACTTAGTATAAGACTTCAAAATAGTCACCATCATGGTTTACATTTCTCCAGAAGTTGACCCCAAGGTAAGGATTTGAATTCAAGTAATTTATTTAAGAGATGATAGTATGCGGCACAATTAGGGATATGAGGAAATGAGATAGAGAACTGAAGGAAAAACACAGTGCACTACCAAGATGGCATCCATTCTGGGCAAATGGAACTCATTATTATCAGAGAGCTTCTAGGAGACATAGAGTAAGCCTCGGAGTTGCCCCAATGGGGTTGGAGAAAATGGGGTTTTAATCCACTCACCTCCTTTTGCCATTAGTGGAGGTTTGAGGGAGTGCAAGCAGGACGAAATATTGCTGTAGATGGAGAACTCTCACTTCAGTTAGAGCTCCACCTCCCTCATTGTGCTCTACCAGTTCACCTGAATATATTCCTGTTTTCCTATCTTTGTCAGTTAATTCTAAGTCTATGTCAGTCCTGGTTTGGTTTTGATTATTTGACTTATCTTGTGGTTATGAGTGGTATTTTCCTGCTTCTTTGAATGCCTATTTTTTATTGAGGTATAATTGACACATTAGTTTCATCTGTACAATGTAATGATTTGATATTTCTATAGTCTGCAAAATAATCACCAGAATGAGTCTAGTTACTATCCTGTCACCATACAAAGTTACAAAATGATTAAATTTTTTTTGTAATGAGAACTTTTAAGATTAATGCTCTGGGTTACTTTCAAGTATGCACTAAAATATTATTGACTATAGTCACCATGCTGTACATTACATTCTCATGACTTATTTCTTTTATGGTCAGAAATGTGTAGTTCTTGACTGCCTTCACCCATTTGCCCAACCATAATGCGCTTTCCCCTTGGCAATCACCATCCTGCTCTCTGTACTTATGAGTTTTATCTTGTGTGTGTTTTAGATTCCACATATAAGTGAGATCATACAGCACTTGCCTTTCTGTGACTTATTTCATTTAGCATAGTGTCCTTGAGGTCCATCCATATTGTCACAAATGGCAAGATTTCATTCTTTTTAAAGACTGGGTAGAATTCCTTTGTGTGCGTGCATTTGTGTTAATCTTACATATTATTTATCTGTTCATCTACCAATGGGTACGTAGGTTAATTACATGTCTTAACAACTATAAATAATGCTTCAATAAACAGGGGGTACATATATCTTTTCAACTTAGTGTTTTGTTTTCTTTGGGTAAATACTCAGAAGTGGAATTGCTGTATCATACATAGTTTTAATTTTAATTTTTTGAGAAAGCTTTATAAATTGGCTGAACCAATTTACATTCCTACCAACAGAGCATAGGGGTTCCCTTTTATCCACATCTTTGCCAACACTTGTTATTTCCTGTCTTTTTGATAATAGCCATTCCGATAGGTGTGGGATGATATCTCACTGTGGTTTTGATTTGCATTTTCTGATGATCAGTGATGTTCAGCATCTTTTCACATGCCTGTTGGTCATCTGTGTTTTCTTTGGAAGAAAAGTCTATTCAGATCCTTGGTCCATTTTTAAATCAGACTGATTGTGGTTTTGGCTACTGAGTTGTATGAGTTGTTTATATTTTTTGGATAGCTTACTTGGATATTTTTAGTATCCCTTACTGGATACATGATTTGCAAATATTTCTCTCATTCAGTAGGTTGGCTTTTTATTTTGTTGATGGATTACTTTGCTGTGCAGAAGTTTTTTGTTTGACATATTCTCATTTGTTTTTCTTTTGTTGCCATTGCTTCTGGAGTCAGATCCAAAAAATAATTGCTAAGACCTATATCAAGGAGTTTACTATCTATATTTTATTCCAGGAGTTTTATGGTTTCAGGTGTTACATTCAAGTCTTTAATCCATTTTGAGTCCATTTTTGTGTATGGTGTAGGATATTAGTTTAGATTCATTTTTTCATGTGGCTGTCCAGTTTTTACCAACACTATTTACTAAAGACACTGTCCCCTTCCCATTGTATACGATTTCCTCCTCTGGTTTTAATTAACTGACCATATACGTGTGGTTTTATTTCTGGACTCTCTATTAGGTTCTATTTATCTATGTGTCTGTTTTTATGCCAATAACATACTGTTTGACTGCTATAGCTTTGCAATTTAGTTTGAATCAGAAAGTGTGATGCCTTCAGCTTTTCTTTCCTTTCTCAAGATTGCTTTGGCTATTCAGGGTCTTCTGTGCTTTCACGCAAATTTTAAGATGGTTTATTTTATTTCTTTGAAAAATGCCATTGGATTTTGATATGGGTTGGATTAAATCCATATTGCTTTGGATATGAACATTTTATTAATTCTTCTTATCTCTAACATGGAATATCTCTCCATTTATTTTTGTCTTCTTTAATTCCTTTCTTCAGTGTCTTAAAATTTTCAGTGTACAGGTCTTTTTACCTCTGGTCAAATTTATTCCTAGATATTTTACTAGTTTTGATACAATTGTAAATGTGATTGGTTTCTTAATTTTTCTGATAGTGTATAGAAATACAACGTATTTTTGTATACTGATTTTGGACCCTAAAACTTTACTGAATTTGTTTATTAGTTCTAATGGATTTTTGGTGTTCTTAGGGTTTTCTACATATAAAGTCATGTCACCCACAAATAGTGATGGTTTTACTTCACGCTTTTCAATTTGGATGCCTTAATTTTTTTTCCTTTTCTTGCCTAAGAAAAGGCTATGATTCTGGCTACGATTTCCAAAATTATGTTGAATAAAAATATCTAAAATTGGCATCTTGTCTTACCCTGATATTAGAGGAAAAGCCTTCAGCTTTTTACTGTTGAGTATGATGTTAGCTGTGGGCTTATCATATGTGGCCTTTGTTATGTTGAGGTACATTAAGCCCACTTTGTTGAGAGTTATCATAAATGGATGTTGAATTTTGTCACATGCTTTTTCTGCATCTATTGTGATGATTATATGATTTTTACCCTTCCTTTTGTTAATGTGGTACACCACTCTGATTTGTAGGTGTTAAAGCATTCTTGCATCTCTGGGATAAATTCCACGTGATCATTGTGCATGATATTTTTAATATATTGTTGAATTTGATTTTCTAATATTTTTGTTGAGGGTTTTTTTTTCATCTATGTTTATCAGGGATATGGACTTGTAATTTTTTTTTTCTTGTGGTGTCCTTGTCTGGTTTTGGTATCAAGGTAATTCTAGCTTCAAAAAATGAGTTTAGGAACATTATCTTTTTTTTTTTTTTTTTTTTTTCTTTTTTTTATTAATTTTTTTTTGTAAAAGCTTGAGAGGATGGGTATTAAATCTTTAAATGTGTGGGAGAATTACCAGTGAAGCCATCTGGTTCTGGACTTTTGTTTATTGGGAGATTTTTTGATTACTAATTCAATTTCCTTACTAGTAATCAGTTTATCCAGATTTTCTGTTTCTTCATGATCCAGTCTTAGAAGGTTATATGTTTCTAGGAACGTATTCAGGTCTTCTAAATTACCTAATTTGTTGGCATACAATTTTCAATAGTAGTCTGATGTGATCCTTTTTATTTCTGTGGTGTCAGTTGTAATTTTTCTTTCATTTATGATTTCATTTATTTGAACCCTCTTTTTACTTGGTGGGTCTAGCTAAAAGTTTGTCAATTTTGTTTATCTTTTCAAAGAAGCAGCTCTTAGTTTCGTTCACCTTTTCTATTTTTTTTAAGTCTCTATGTCACTCATTTCTGTTCTGATCTTCATTATTTCCTTCCATTTACTAATTTGGGCTTTGTTTGTTCTTCTTTTTCTATTTCCTTTAAGTGTAAATTTAGATTATTTAAGATTTTTGTTTCTTGAGATATGCCTATATTGCTATTACACTTCTTTCTTACAGCTACTTTTGCTGCATCCCATAGATATTGCTAAGTTGTATTTCCATTTTTATTTGTCTCAAGGCATTTTTTTATTTCTTCTTTGATTTCTTTGTTGACCCATCAGTTGTTCTGTAACATGTTGTTTAATCTCCACATATTTGTTATTTTTCTAGTTTTCTGCTTGTATTTTTAGTTTCACACCATCCTGGTCAGAAAAGATGATTGATACGCTTTCAATCTTCTTAAATTTGTTGAAACTTGTTTTGCGTCATTCTAACATATGATCTATCCTGGAGAATGTTCCATGCATACTTTGAGAATGTTTATTCTGCTGCTTTTGGATGGAATACTCTGTATATGTCTATTAGAGCATCTGATCTAATGTGTTTTTTTTAATGTTTATGTATTTTTTTTTAAATTTAAATCTTTTTATTTTATTTTTAAGAGAGAGAGAGACAGAGTGTGAATGGGGGAGGAACAGAGAGAGAGGGAGACACAGAATCCGAACCAGTCTTCAGGCTCTGAGCTGTCAGCACAGAGCCCAAAGCGGGGCTCAAATTCTGTGTCTCCCTCTCTCTCTGTTCCTGAGAGAGAAGTTGGACACTTAGCTGACTGAGCCACCCAGGTGGCCCGAAATGTTTATTTATTTTTGAGAGAGAGAGAGAGAGAGAGCACAAGCAAGGAAGGTATAGCAAAAGTGGGACAGAGGATCTGAAGCTGGCTCCACACTGACAGCAGCAAGCCCAATGCAGGACTCAAACTCATGAACCATGAGATCACAACCTGAGCCAAAGTCAGACGCTCAGCTGACTGAGCCACCCAAGTGCCCCTGGTCTAATGTGTTAAAATTGATGTTTCCTCATTGGCTTTCTGTCTGGATGATCTATTCATTGATGTATGTGGGGTGTTAAAATTCCCTACTATTATTGTATTGTTTTCAATTCTTCCCTTTAGATTTGTTAATATTTGCTTTATATAATGTTATGTCCTATTATTGTCTTGACCTCTTTATCATTATGCGATGCCTTTCTTTGCCTCTTATTCCAATCTTTGCTTTAAAGTCTCTTTTGTCTGATATAAGTATAGTTACCCCAGCTTTCTTTTGGTTTCCATTTTTATGGAATGTCATAGACTATGAGTCTGGACTTCTCTCTTGTAAGCAAGAGAGTGGACACAGAATTGAATACAAGAGAGGTCTAATGTCTGGGAGGAGATCAGAGCCCCAATCAGGGGTTTTGTCTCCACATTTATTGAGCTCTCATGATCTTACACATGTGGTGAACGTGAAGAAAATAATCAGATAGTAATCATTAACTTGTGTGTGTAAGAAGCAAAGGGTCTTGGGGGCAAGTGGTTATGATCAAAGTTATTGGTACCAGACAGAAAGTAATTTCCTGCAGGTGATATAACAAGTTATTCATGATCCCTTTATAATACCTTGCTAACTAACCTTGGGCACTTTTGCCCAGTGGTGGCGGCTTTCCACCCTAAGCTTTTTTTTTCTAACCCATGTATATAAGTATAAGTCATTCTTGAATCTATTTCCCCACAATGGAACATTTTTTTCCATCTCTTCACTTTTAGTCTTTGTTCATTCTTACATCTGAAGTGAACCTCCTATAGTCTGCATATAGGTGGATCTTGTTTTTTATCCACTCAGCTATTATGTCTTTTGACTGGAGATTTTAGTACATTTACATTTAAAGTAATTATTGATGGGTATGTACTTAGTGCCATCTTGTTAATTGTTTTCTGGCTGTTTTGTTGTTCTTTTCTTCTTCTCTTGCTATATTTCCTTGTGGTTTAATGACTTTCTTTAGTGTGTTATGTGTGGATTCCTTTATTATTATGTCTTTTGTATCTACTATAGGTTTGCTTTGTAGTTTCTATGAGGCTCACATATCACATCCTATATATATGGTCTATTTTAAGTTGATACCAACTGATGTTTGAACGCATTCTAAAACTACATTTTAATCTCTCATGTTTTCCTTTTTTTTTTTTTTTTTTTTTTTTTTTTTTTTTGAGAGAGTGATCCAGTGTGCATGGGGAAGAGGGGCAGAGAGAGAGAAAGAGAATTTTAAGCAGGCTCCATGCTGAGCGTGGAGCCTGAGGCAGGGCTTGATCCCATGATCATGAGATCATAACCTGAGCTGAAATCAAGAGTCAGATGCTCAATGGACTGAGCCACCCAGGTGCTCCTGTTTTATGTTTTTGATATTACATTTTACATCTTTTTATTTTTTATATTTCTTAACTGATTATTATAGTTATTCTTTTTTACCTTTTGTTTTTTAACCTTCATATTAGCTTTATAAGTAATTTATCCACGTTTACTGTATATTTACTTTTAGCAGTGAAGTTTATACTATCATATACTTTCTTGTCACTAATGCCCTTTCTTTTCAGCTTAAAGCTTTTATTTTAAATAAAATATTCTTTTATTTTATTTTCTTTTTTTATTCTATTTTTATTTTCTTTTATTATTCTATTATATATTAAATATATATTTTATTTAAAATACATTTTTAATGTTTATTTTTGAGAAAGAGAGAAACAGAGTGTGGGCAGGGGAGGAGCAGAGAGAGAAGGAGACACAGAATCCAAAGCTGGCTCCAGGCTTCGAGCTGTCAGCACAGAGCTCAACGTAGGACTTGAACCCATGAATCCTGAGATCATGACCTGAGCCAAAGTTGGAGGCTTAACTGACTGAGCCACCCAGGCACTCCTCAGCTTAAAGCTTGAACATTTCTCATAAAGCCAGTTTAGTAAAGATGAATTTCTTTAGCTTTTGCTTACCTGGAAAATTTTTTATCACTCCATCAATTGTGAACAGTAATATGACTGGATAGAGTATTCTTGATTGTAAGGTTTTTTTCTTTACTTTCAGCACTTTGAATATATTGGGCCACTCTTTTCTGGTCTGCAAAGTTTTTGCTGGAAAAATCTGCTGTAGTCTTATGGGAGGTCCTTTGTATGTATCAAATTATTTTTCTCTTATTGCTTTTAAGACTCTAACTTTTGACATTTTAATTATAATACGTGTTGGTGTAGATTTTTTGAGTTCTTATTTGTGACTTTCTGGAATTCCTGGCTTAGGATGTCTGTTTTCTTCCCCAGGTTAGGGATATTTTAAGGCATTATTTCTTCAACTATGATTTTTGTTTTTAATCATTATTTTGTTTTGTTTTGTTTTTTCACTTTCTCTCTCCTTCTTCTGGGACCCCTATAATGGCAATGTCGTTCTACTTGATATTGTCCTATAGGTCTTTAAATTATCTTCAAACTTTTTTTTCTTGCTCTGTTGGGTGAGTTTCACTGCCCTGTCTTGTAGCTCACCTATCACTTTTTCTCAGTCATCTATTCTGCCTTTGAACCCCTCTAGTGTATTTTTCAGAGCAGTTATTGTACTCTTTAGCTTTGTGACTTTTGTTTGGCACGTTCTTATATTTTCTATCTTTTTTTGTTGAAGTTCTCACTATGTTCATCCATTCTCTTCCCAAGTTTGATGAGCATATGAGTATGTTTATGATGATTATTTTCAACTCTTAACAGGTAAGTTACTAATCTCTAGTTCATTAAGGATTTTTTTTCTTGAGAATTTATTTTTTTTTCTTTCGTTTAGAACATACTTCTCTGTTTTGTCATTTTGCTTGACTCTTTGTTTCTCTATATTAGATGAAATAGCAACCTCTCTCAGTCTTGAAGGAGGGGCCTTGTGTAGGAGATAAACCTTGTCCTAACTCTTGGTTGGCCCATGAACCTTTATGATCATCTAAGTAGGCTGATTTATTGATAGGTTACAGGTGTTGAGAGTATTCCAAGACTTGCCAGTATTCCAAAGGGAGGGAATCTCAGTTGGCACCTAGTTTCAGGCTGATTGGAAGCCAGAATATAAGGCAGCTGCTTTTATATTATGAAAATATACAGTTCTATAGGATTGCAATTGTCAACCTTGGTGGCCTTTATATCAGGTGGTAAGAAGATGTCCCCTGGACAGCAGTTGCAAAATCTGAGGCTTTAGACAAATGTATAAGCTCTTTTCTAGGAGGTACTGGTGAGCTGTAATGAAGCCATGGGACAGCATAAAGATGGTGTTCTCCAGTCTACATTCCCTGAGAACACTTCTTTAGCCTTCATATATGTGTAAACCTGAAGTCTTCCCCCCCAGATTAAAGCTCCAGGACAAGTAAATTAGCCTTTTTCACAGAAAGACTTGGGGTGCGTGTCAGTCTGCCATGTAGTGCCCTGTAGGTGGTAGCCTTCCAAGAATTATCTCTCTGATTATTACAGTCCCCTGGGACCCATGAATGCAAAGTCTCCTAGCCACTAGAGCCAGGTGACCAAAAAGCATCCTCTGTATGGACTGCATATACCTGTTGCTTTAGACAGGCATCAGGAAAGCATAGGGATGGGGCATGACCATTAGCTGTCACAGGGCCATGGGAGAATGCAAGGCCAGGGTACACATGCTGGCACTATCAAGATAGATGGAGAATACAAAAATGGTATCCAACAGCATCTCCATCCCTGGAGAAAGTTTCAACAGGCCCCTGTTCCTCCAACAGATGCTTTAAGATTATAAAATGTACCTCGTATAAATACTCTATAGGTGGTTTTCAAGCTACTGTTTTTTTGTTGGTCCTCATGGCAAGTGAGTCTGTGCCAGGGTTCTTTAAGAAAAGTATCTTGATTCCCTACAGCCTTTGTGTTTCTTCTGGACATGAACTCCATTGGCTTTCAAAACTAGACATTTTAGGACTGATCTCTCCATTGCAGACAAGGGTTGAGACATATGATATAGGGCATAGACTTCTTGTTCCTCAGGGAAAAGCTGTGAATTAGTGAGATCCCTACTGATTGTGGGTCGTCATGCCAGGAGTGGGGTTTGTGGTGAGAGTGCATCTCTGACTGTTTTACCATCTCTGTGTGACCCTTTTACTGTTTATTCTGAAGGAGCTGTTTGGCTAATTTTCAAGTCATTTTTCAGAGGGAATTAATTTTTCATATGTAGCTATAGATTTGATGTATTCATGAGAAGAGGTAAGTTTAGGATTTCCTACACCATCACCTTGGACCACCCTATTACTTTTTTTTTTTTTTAACTTTTGAGAGAGAGAGAGAGAGAGAGAGAGAGAGAGAGAGAGAGAATATCCCAAGCAGGCTGTATGGCTCAGTATAGAGACAGATGTGGGGCTTAATCTCTCAATGGATGTTAGACATTTTGTATTTTACCTTATTGGGAGCTAGATTTTTAAAAATTCTTATTAATAAACTTGAGCTTTTTTCTGGCATGTAATTATGTTACATGGGAATAGTTTTATCTGGGTGGAAGAGATGGTCTTGCTTTTAATATCTGTTACGAGGGACTAGAGTTATGGTCATTCTAAGACTATTTTCCCCAGTACTGAGACAAAATAAATATGTGGGACCTACCCAATGTGCCATGAATCATGAGTTCTTCCAGTTTGGATGGTGAAATCAATAGTTTTCTAGGCATTATGCAAAAGCTAGGCATTCTTCCTGCTAAGCCTTTTGGGCAGCTCTTTTCTCAGCCTGGTATAATTTCCTCACATGCAAGTGCTGAATACTCAAGTAGAACACTGCACATTTCCAGACTTCTCTTTAGCTTTTTATGGTATGGTTGGATATGCATATATCAATTGTCAAAAGTTCTTTTTTCTTAATAGGATGATTCCTACAGAGCAGCTAACTTAGGACTTTGTATGATTAGAAAAAAAAATAACTATCTTTAATATGCTATATATAGTATTTATAGCATATAAACCATCACCATATCTCTTAAAACTTTACAATAATAATACATACCTGCCTGCTCCATAAACTGAACATCTCACCTGCCACCATCATCCCCAACTCTCACATTAAAAGAGAAACAAAAAGACATTAAATTTCCCCTTTAACCTCTTTGTTCAGATTTACTTAAAAATAAATATCTACTCTGAAAAGCTGTCAGTTATTTCAAATCTAACACTTAAAAATTAAAAAGCTACCATCAGACACCTACTCTATTTCAGAGATTTTATCAATTGGGTTAAAAAAAGGAAAGATGTCTTAACACTCCTACTTTGTTTTTTCTTCAATTATAAATGCAAACATGCCTTCCTGTGACAAGTGACAGTGGTGTAAAATGCACTTCTCCACCCCCAATCTCCCCAGTCCTAAATGAACCAAACACTCTTATTATGGATATATTTAATCTGTTATCCTTGCACTATTAAGTTTTTTCTATAACAACAAAATCCTTCAGGATCCTGTGATCTCACTTTGCTTCTGCAACCAGATTCTTTCTGTCTCCAAAGAATGCCTTTGAATCAGGACATCCAAAATGTGTAATCATACAAGTGATATTTCTGTTCTTTTTATCTATCCTATGAATGTGGGGGCTTTGGTGGTAAGAGTCTGCCTTCATTGAAACATAGATAATTTGCCCTCAGAAGAGCCATTAAGCTTCTAGCTACAGGTAGTAACAAAATGTTTGAACCTTGATTTTAGAAGCCATGCTTGAAACTTAAAAACAATACAGCAAGTCTTTAATTTCTGTGTCAAGTGAGAACTGAAGGAGTCCATTGGCAATAATTCCTTCACTAAGCAGGAAGGAGCAGTGACTCTGCAGTGTTTGAAATTTAGAAAAAGAGGTGAATAAAAGGACATGGGAAGAAATTTAAGTGAAAAGGAAGATTCTCAAAATTTAGATATCCTCAGACCCGTAAAAACTCTGTGAGGCTGCAGAATATAAGATTTTCTTCTTTTTAATTCTCTAGCTTATGGTGACTGTTATCTTTTTACAAATAAAAAAAAATGACACTGTTCATGTATGAGAATCAGAAGTATGTCCTTATTCTCTTCCTACCATAATCTGGGTCTTTCTTGGTGATATATCTATTTTTAAAAATGTAATTTTTAATATAACAGCCATCAGAAAACAATCCATACCAGCATGTCTCAATATGTCCCATGAATCATTTTTTAAAGATGTTGTCTGGTAAAAAAATAATTTATTGTCAGAAAAGTTTTGGATCATCTGAATGTTAGATAATTTTCTTGGAGACATAAAATGCCCATTATCATATTATTGAAGAATTCTGGAGAAGTCAACTTCTATTTAACTCTGCAATTCTCAAAAATTTTTAACCAAAATTGTATTGTTTCTGTAATGCAGAACTACTGTTACTGAACATTCAGGGATTGTTGCCTCAAGTCCTTCTCAACAAAACCTTTTATTTGTATTGTTTTGCTACTTTTTAGTGTTTAATTAAAAGCAAACTGAGAGCAAGAGGGAGGCATAGCCCAAGAGACAGTGGTTGGACTTAAAGGACAACCTTGTTCTCTTAGCTTATTATGCTCAAGTCTGCCAGTGCTTGACTCGTCACATTCCCCCTCCAGGACTCCTCTGGCCAGGAAGCTGAGGACTTCAACCTCTGTGACAGCAATGGCTTCACTCAGTGATATTCATATCAATAGCTTGAGAAGTTTTGGGCTCTGAATTATTCCATATCTGCCCCAATTTCCGAGTTAAAAAGTGTAATATCTCTCTGACATTAATATTGTAGATTCCAATATGTTTTGTCAGGGAAATTGTGGGAAATTTCATCTTTTTCTTATTTATCCACATAACTATGTAAGCTTTAAAATTTTCAAAATATTATCTTATGTGGCTTCTACAATGAGAAAGTATAATTTCATATTTCAGGATGTGTGGAAGAGAGGATAATCTATATTCTTAGATTTGTGATTAAGAAAAAAAGTTGTACAGAAAAAAAGATATGGGAAAGAAAAAGGTAATATAAAAACGACATATTGAACTTGAATTTTTTAATTTGAATGTCTTGAATGGGACCTGCAAAGATTTTATTCACGTGATTTGGGGCTTGATGTCTGCATTTAGATGCTCTAAAGCAGCTCAACCTCAACTAATCCCAAACTGAACTTGTGTTTTTCCTATAAATACTTTGTCTCAAGCAGAGTGTTATTCCTTAGGGGATAGCATCACAATTTAGCTAGCTGAATAAGCCAGAATCATAAAGCAGACCCTTAAAACTTTCTTCTTCATGACTGAAATCTAGTCCATCTCAAACTTTGTGATGATAGCCTAGTACATATCTCATAAATCTATTCATGCCTGAAGTATCTATCAACACATGCCTTTTGAGTGATTACTAAGTGTCTGCCATTGTAATAGATGCAGAATATACAGTTCTAAACAAAACAGTTTTCTGCAATCCTGAGTGTCCATTTTAGTAAAGTGCAAGTAAGGATGGTAAGCAAATAGAAACATATATAAGCTGAAGAAAAGTACTACCAAAGACTAAAGCAGAATATAATATGATAAAGAATTGCCATTACATATGTGCCATTTCATAGAGCTGTAGTCTTCGAACTATAAATAAGGAGGATATGAAATCAATTTAGTGGGTCAAGGGCAGTATATCAGTATATATGTATATGCATGTGTTTTGTGTTTCATTTGTAATTGTGTTCTGAATCATTTTTAAGTGGAATTATTTCCATGAAGTATCAGTAAAACAAAAAACAAAATTTGAAAAAAAAATAAAAACATTATATGGAACAGTTGTGAGTTAAACATGCAAATAGGTGGGAGAAATTCAGGAAAATAGAACCACTTGTGTAAAGACACTGAGGCAAGAGGTGTGTTCGTGGGGCATCCAGGATCCTGGCATAGCTACAGTGTAGTGAGACAGGATCGGAGGATATATGACTGGAGAGACAACCAGGAGCTATACCTGGAGGGCCTGTGAGACCAGGGGAAGATCATCAGATTTTACTCCAAGTAAGTCGGGAAGTCATTTGAGGTTTTGAACATCATGTCACAGCCATATTCACTTGTCATGTATTATTTTGGCTTATGTATGGAAAATAGATGTAGAAAGGCAAAGATAGAAGCAGGGAGAACAGTAGGAGATGATAGCAATGGTCCAGAAAGACATGAGAACTGGCTTGAGACAAGATGGTATTAAAATAAAAACAGAGACCAACCTTGGAAATTCCCTGAAGAGATGAAAATTCAATTTAGTTTAGTCATACAAGCAAAGCTTAATTTAGCTTATTCTGCAAGGCTAACTTGACTTGGGTCATCTCTTGCCTATGTCTTTGAAAATCATAAGCAAAACTTGAACTGTTTCCCAAGGTTGACATGAGGTAACTATTGACCATTTTTTAAAATCATTTAATAAAATACTACTATTGTAACTAATCACTGTGAAGAATAGTCACTGCTTTCTCATGATAGAGTCTGCTTTATAACAATATAACCCTGAGCCTCTTTCCATGATTTGGTTAGGGTGTTCCCAATCTTTTTGGTGTGGGCACAATAAACTTTTACTAATTAATATTTCAATGATTCATCGGTTCTAATCTGGTTATTTATGAACTTGTTGACAATGGTAATTATGCAAAAATTGAGAAGTCATTTGATTATGGTCACATTTTAAAGGTAGAGCCAAAAGGTTTTGCTAATGGGTTGGATGTTGGTGAAAGACACTCAGAGAAGTGAAGGACACCAAGAAAGTTTGGCCACCAGTTAAGAGAATGAAGTTTCCCTTTACTGAGAAACTCTATGACAGCGCAGTTTTATAGTCTCTAGGGGAGATAAGAGATCAGTTGAGAGCAGGTTTTGCACCAGCAGTTGGGCATATGGATTTAGTATTCAGGGAAGTGATTTTCTGGAAGAAAACAACAACAAAATGGGTAGTATGTGAAGCCTTGAGAGTGGCTGAGTACCACAGGAAGTGTATTTAGAGAAAGAAAAATAGAGAAGGGAGCAGAATAGAAGGGAAGTAGAAAAAAGAAAAAGATCTAAGGACTGATCTTTGAGGCAATCTAATATTTAAAGGCTTGGAAAATGAGCCAGAAAGATTAGCCAGTAACAGAGAAAACAAGAGGTAGTAGAATAACAGAAACCAAGAAAAAGTATTTCGCAGGAAATTTTATTCAACTTTTCCAAATAGTGATAGGTCAAATAAGAATGAATTTTTTTTACTGTAAAGATTATCGATGACTTTGATAGCTAGAATATATTGGTGGGGATTAAAGCAGCTGAAAAGAAACCTGAAAATGCATAGTAAGTAGACTTCTTCTAAAGCTTTGCTAATAATGAAGGGAGCAGATAAATGGGAAGGCTGATGGCTAATGTGGAAATGAGATCTAACGAACAGATTAAGGAATTAGCCTTGGGTAGAAGAGAGGGAACTTCCCTGAATGGTATCTAAAGAGGAGACAAAGGATATGGAAATGGACTCATACAATTTAAGAGGTGATGATGGAAATGGGCAAGTTTTTTCTAGTTTTTTAAAATCTTCCCAGTGAAATATAAATCACAGTCATCAGGGTATATGAAAAGGAACAAGGAGGTGATGAATGTCTAAGAATTACTTATGGGGGGGTGACACCAGGGTGTCTCAGTTGGTTAAGCGTCCAACTCTTGATTTCGGCTCATGGCCAGAATCTTAAGGTTCCTGAGTTCTAGCCTCCTGCTGGCTCTGTGTTGCCAGCGTGGAGCCTGCTTTGGATTCATTCTCTCTCTTCTCTCTCTCCCTCTCTCTCTCTCCCCCCCACTCACAGACACACACTCTCTCTCAAAATAAATTAAAAAAATAAAGAATTATTTACTGAGTTCCTAAATCCTCAGTCGGTGTCCACTTTAGCTCCTTTTCTTCCATTTAAAAATAAATCACTCCAATAATGGTACTAGGTAACTTAAACACCAAGAAAACCTCCCCTTTGCTCTTTAACACCTACAGTATTTGCCTATCAGCCCCCTCACGAACTGGCTTCTTTTCCCTGTGCAGCACCATCTCTCTCACTTCTTATTCCTGCTTATGTTTTAAGACAGACTGATCCTGGAATATCATGTGCTACTTCTTATCAAGGCCTTTGCACATGCTATTGCTCAAGTGTAGATTTCTCAGTCTCAAATCTTGCCTCATGAAAGTACTCATCATTTCCAGCTCAATCCAAATGTTACTTTCTCAGAGAGTTCATTTCTGAGCACTACTACTTTCTCACCTCCAGGAGTAGAAGTTGTATTTCTTGTTGGCTATTTTGTTTTTTACCTTTAGTCCTTACCAGTTAATAATTCTTTACTTTTCCCAATGTTTATCTCTTCCTGTGGTTTCTATGGGAACACTGTTCATGTGTGTTGTGTTCAACTCTGAAGTCTCCAGTTGGCCTGATAAAGAGCATCTCTTGTTACTTGAGTTATAAACTGAGAGATGAGACAAAGGAATAAGGCTTATGGAGGCCAAAATATCAACCTTATCATTGATAAAGGTTGAGTTGAAAGACATAGCTTATATCTTTTTTTTTGTTTTGTTGTTTTTTTTTTTTTTTTTTTTTTTTTTTTATTTTTGGGACAGAGAGAGACAGAGCATGAACGGGGGAGGGGCAGAGAGAGAGGGAGACACAGAATCGGAAACAGGCTCCAGGCTCTGAGCCATCAGCCCAGAGCCTGACGCAGGGCTCGAACTCACGGACCGCGAGATCGTGACCTGGCTGAAGTCGGACGCTTAACCGACTGCGCCACCCAGGCGCCCCGACATAGCTTATATCTATAGAAATATGAGCCCACTAAAACCTACCCCCAAAACAAGGCAGACTCACCCACGAGAGATCATGGTGGATCTCTCCCACTCCCTTCCAACACACACACACACACACACACACACACACACACCAAAAAAACCAACAAAACAAAACAAAACAAAACAACAAAAAGAATCAAAACTGCCTGGAGCAACTCACTCCCAACACCCTAAGTCCAGGGTACAATCATCCCAATTTATTTAGATTCATATTCTCTCATAACTTGGAACAGAGATGACAAACCGTTGTTGCCCATGTGCAAAATATGAGCCACCTGCTTTTGCAAATAAAGTTTTACCAAAGTATAGCCACATTTACTGGTTTATGTATTGGTTACAGTTGATTTTGCATTATCACAGAGTTGTGCAGTTGCAACAGAGATGGTGTGACCCGCAAAGCCCAAAATACTTCATCTCTCACCATTTACAGAAACAATTTGCCAACACCTGGTTTGATTCCATAAAGCTGCCTATACTTGCATTTTGTAGTCTTCCTTGTTAAACATCACTATCTGTGTTGCTGAGAGATTCAGACAAATAGAGAAATTAACTTTTTATAGCTTTGTTCATGATAGGGCTCTATTTGGCTCTGTTCTTAGTAGTACCCATGCCAATGTCTCTAAAGGTACCTTTTTCAAATAAATTGGAAAGTGGCAAAATAATAAAAATGCTTTCCAGTACATCTATTCATCTAATTATCTCATTCTATAACAGATATAGTGGGTATCTGTAGTTTCTTTTGAAATATACCACATTATTTTTTTTTTAATAAAAAATTATCTTGGAGGGACCACTGGGTGGCTCAGTTGGTTAAACATCCCAACTCCTGATTTCAGCTCAGGTTATGATCTCACAGTTCATGAGGTCGAGGCCCACATCAGGTTTCTTGCTGACAGCACAGAGCCTGCTTGGGAGTCTCTCTCTCCCTCTCTCTCTGTTCCTCCCCTTCTCACATGTACTGTATCTCTTTCTCTCAAATAAATAACCTTAAAAAAATTGTCTTGGAATAACTGTTTAAGACACACACCACGAATAGTAATACTGGATTTACAAAGTATATCAGTGCTTTGAAAGGATGTGAACTGGGGTTGCAAACTCAGAAAAAATAATAGCTAACATTACAGAGCACTTACTGCTTTCTAGGCAATTTTCTAAGTATAACCTCAGTTAATATTTATAGAAAACCTTGGAAGTAGGTACTATAGTTACCACATTTAGTAAAAAATAAAAGTGGGGCATGGGGTAAAGAAACTTGCCCCAAACTATAAATCACTTAATAATGAAGGTGGGATTTATTTATATATTTATTTATTTATTTTCAAGTTTTTAAATTCTAGTTAACATATATGTAAAAGGTTTCATGTGTCAAATTTAGTGATTTGATACTTACAGATAGTATCCAGTGCTCATCACAAGTGACCTCCTTAATGCCCATCACCCATTTAGCCCATCCCCACTGACCTTCTTCCATCAACTCTCAGTTTATTCTCTATAGTTAAGAATCTCTTATGGCTTGCTCCCCTCTTTTTCCCCCTTCCCCTATGTCCATCTGTTTTATTCCTTAAATTCCAAATAGGAGTGAAATCATATGGTATTTGTCTTTCTCTGACTTATTTCACTTAGTATATTACACTCCTGCTCTATCAACAGTGTTGCAAATGGAAAGATTTCATTCTTTTGGTGGCTAATATTCAATTCATATATATATTCATATATATATAAAACCCATACAAAGGTGGGGTTTAAATATCTTATATCAGAGGCTCTCAAACTTTCTTTGTTCCTGGAGCCCTTAGTGTAAAACTAATTTTTCATGGTGTCTTTGCCCAGAAGAAATGGTACACACAGTTTTGTTAAGTAGCACAAATAGTCCAAGATTTTTACTAAGTATATCCCATGAATCAGATTAGACAGGAATCTAAGAATGTGTCTGAGGCATAAACACACAATAAAAATGAGAAAATAGTGGAATGATACAAGGTAAGAGCAGAAGCTTGGAAGTAAGACAGTCCTATATTTGCATTGAGGCTCTTAATTATACTAGTGCTGCTCTAAGCACATATTCGTGTCAATTCTGCCACATCTGAGAGGCACAAAAATATTTATATTAAAAACATAAATAATAAGAGTCAAATATTATGGGTTATAATTGATATCCTGCCATTTCCATCTCAGTAATAATTCCTAAATTCATTTCATTTTTTGCCTTTCCACCATGGTTACTTAACTCTGACACTTACTACTTTTTGCTTATGTGGGGATGGAATTCTGGAGTCCTAGGAACATAGTTTTTATTACAAGACTACTTAAAATGCATCCTGCAGACTACTGTTAGTTTGAAACACATTTGTTATTGGGAGTGCCTGGGTGGCTCGGTCAGTTAAGTGTATGACTCTTGATTTTGGCTCAGGTCATGATCTCACAATTTGTGAGACTGAGCCCTGCATCACGTTCTATGGTGACAGTACAGAACCCGCTTGGGATTCTCTCTTACACTCTGTCTCTGCCCCTCCCTTACTCTCTGACTCTCAAAATAAATAAACATTTTTTTAAAAGAAAAATGTTTGTTATTGGTTTGTAACAACATAAGGGCATAAATTGATGTAAGGGGTTTAGACACTTTTGTAGCAATTTGGAGAACTAATTTCTGTTGAATAAAAAAAAATGGGGGTTGCATTTTATATGTTAGCTTTTTAGATTTAATTTCCCCAGTAATTAATTTCTAATATATTTTATAAAAGCATTTCTCCACAGCCGATTGGAAATTAGAGGGCACAATAAAAATGGGTTCTTCACCACAGATAGTTTGAGAAGCACTGGCCTGGAAGAGGTGTATTGGGTGGGCATATTTCCTGGTCCTGTGGATTCCTGGCCTCATGGCAAGTACCATGACTGGGAGAGGGCTGGGTAGGGATCCTCCAAAGCACTGGGCTCAGGATAAGCTCCAGACATCCAGGTCTAAGTGCTGCATGGATTATGATCATTAACCCATGACGGATAACATGATAGAGCACAACTCATTTCTGTCTTCCTAGCAACTAGTACCATAACTTGTGCCTTAAAGGCCCTAAACAAATTATATTTGAGTGAAGAGTTAAATACAATGCTGAAAGCACTGATGCTGATGCTAATGAGGATTATGAGGATAGTTTCCATCATTTATTTTAACTGCGTCCTGTGCCAGGAGCTACATTAAACATTTTATATAAATTATCTCTAATCTTCACCAAAACTACCAGAATAGGTATTATGCCCTTTACTGAGAGAGATCTCCGTTTTTACAATTTTGAAGAGGGAATACACTTTTGAGAGTAGGCTTAGGGAAACAGAAGGTGGCTTTATGAAAATAAATGTGATTTGAACTGAGTTTTAATGGATGAGCAGAGCTGTTGGAGGCAGAGGGAAACACCCTGGCTCGAGTATGGAGAATCGTATCAACCAAAGAATTTAAGATGCAAGGCATACTCAGGATAGGATGGATAAGAAATGCATGAAGAGTCTAGACAGAAGATACCAGGACTGAGGCAGCTTGTTATCTATGTAGAGAGGGCATGTTCCACTTAAAAGTATTCAGATTTATTAAAAGCACAGCAAACCAAACCAAACTGAACAAACAAGAGAACCAAATGCCAATTACCCAAAATTCTTACAGGTTGGTGTAATGCTGGGTTTCTGATTTGTTACATCATCCTAGAATGAGCTCTCATTACCTCTGATCTGTACCTTTTACATCCTGTTTTAAGTCTCCATGCAAAATCTATCATTGCTTGATATACTTTGATATGGTATTTTCTTGTGCATGTATTTATTTATTTTTGCCATTCTCTGCTTGCTAGGCTTTAACTGTAATCAAGGTTCTTTTTTTTTTTTTTTATTAATGACTACCCGGCACCTAAAAATATATCTACCACATGCTTACCGTATCAACTATTTTGCTACATAACAAACTACCAATACTTACCAACAAGTACTTAGTGGTTTAACACAGTATTACATTATTAGTATCCTCACAGTTTGGGGGGTGGAGGGGGCAGTCCTTCTTCTGGCCTCCCCTAGGCTTACCCCTGTGGCTGCACTTAGGAGGAAGTTTACCTGAGTTGGAAGTCCAAAATGACCTCACTCATGCATGGGCAATCGGTACTGTCTGTCAGCTAAGATGCCTCATACTTCCTCCATGGTCTTTCAGCCTCCAGTGGGTTAGACTGGTTTCCTTATGTTGTGATCTCTGGGCCACATTCCAAGAGGGTGATGACAGAATCTGTGACGCTTCTAAAGCCCAGCCTTAGAAGTGTGCAGTATCACTCTGCTTCATGAATTGATCAAAGCAGGTTGTGTCACTAGCCCAGATTCAAGGGATGGGGAAACCATCTCTATTTCTTGATGAAAGGGGCTGCAAAATATTGTAGCCATGTTTTTTAATCAACCGCAATTGAGGTTCAATAAGAATGCATTATATGAATGAATAGATGGTGTGATTAAAGGCATAGCCAAGAAATAATATCGCATATTCTTTGGTTTATAAGCAATGGGCAGTAATGTGGATTCTGGAATATGAGGTGACATGATCAAAGTGAAGTTTCAGGAAGATTAATCTGCCTATGGCTAAAAGAGGAAATAAATTGGGGAGAAACTAGATGCAGGAAAGCCATCTGAAGCCTGCCATGATAAACCAAAAGAAATGAAATTAGGAACTTGAAGATTCATCATAAATTCTATTCCTATTTCTCATTTACTTACTTGGGGTTTACAGCAATGTATGAGTGTGGCATGTACTAAATGATTGCTTGCCTAAAGACAGATGCATGGGCCTGCCAATGTATGGCAGGAGAATAAAATGCACCTGAAAAGGAATTAGGATGACATTGATATCTGAAAGGCTCCAGCCAATTGTCCACATATTTACAGGTTAATTTTAATTTATTGGCAATTCAAGGTAGTTTGCATAATTGAAGGTAAAATGTGAGATCTGTTCTTTTGAAGAAAAATTTCCTTGGGGTATTTTTTTTTTTTAATGCCTGAAGACATTACATTTAGAGCTGGCACTTTGTGTACTAAAGTTAACTTAAAGCCTGATGGCCATTTGCTTAGAACTGACTGATACTAAAGAAATAAAAATATTAACACAGCATTTCAGTTCTCCCTGGAGACACCTCAGCTCTGTGTCTACTCCCTTGCTGAAAAATGAAGAAGCTCGTATATTTCAAGGTATTTTCACTTTGGATGGTTATGCTTGTCAGTACTTCTCCTGTTCAAAGATAGATTTGAAAAACACCCCAGTTTTAGGAATGTTTTCCTCTAGAAAAAAATATTTTCTTTCTTAAAAGGGCAAAAGAGAAAGAATTCAAGCTTAACAGAAATCAAGTTAGAAGTTTTTCTGGAGAATGCTGCCTTTTATATACTTTACCATAAAAAAAAGAGGAATTGATGGAAATATATCTGATCCCTATGTAAAAAGGTTATCTTTTGGAGTTTGAAACTGTATGTCATTTAAAAATTTTGTCTCGGGGCGCCTGGGTGGCGCAGTCGGTTAAGCGTCCAACTTCAGCTCAGGTCACGATCTCGCGGCCCGTGAGTTCGAGCCCCGCGTCAGGCTCTGGGCTGATGGCTTGGAGCCTGGAGCCTGTTTCCGATTCTGTGTCTCCCTCTCTCTCTGCCCCTCCCCCGTTCATGCTCTGTCTCTCTCTGTCCCAAAAATAAATAAAAAACATTGAAAAAAAAAATTTAAAAATTTTGTCTCAATGTGCAATTACAGAAAATAAAATCTCAACTGTAATACACCGAGCAGCAGTCTAGCAATTAAAATCTTTTATACAATGCTGAACTCTTCAATGGCTAAAAAATAACAAACAACAATTTTCAATAAACTTCTACTAAATCAACTTTTCAAAAATAAAGATTCTTAAATTTATAGGTATAAGAATGTGAAGTTGGTTTACATTTTATGTGTTACAATGCAATTCAATTCTAGCTCTAGTTTGTTGTTAGCTTTTTTGTTGTAAGTAGATTGTGACCTTTTTTAATAAAAATAATGATTTAGGGTTTAGATCTCCCTTTTCCCTCATAATTCCAACTGTCAATCATACTACTTTACATGGTTGAATGGGAGAAGTTTTATTTGTTTGGTTCTTTATTCTTTTTCCTGAGACCTCTAGGCCAGGGTGTCTAATAAGTTTGGGTGATGAAAATCATCACTGCTCCTACTTCAAACATACAAAATCAGCATCTCCAAAAATGTGGTCTTTTGATCTTTATTTTTAATAAATTATTTAGGTGACTATTTTGAACTATAAAATTCAGACACCTGCTCTAAAGTTGACCTCTAGTAATTTGTTTGATACACCCTTGATTTGGTAAGAGGTAATAGTCATCTCTGTGTTTATAACTGCTTATTGGGTACTTTCCTTATGCTAGAAATTGCTCAAGGTGTTGGGAATACAGTAACTAATCAGATAAATTCTCTGTTTTCAAGGAACTCTGGATCTATGGAAATAATTCAATTACAATTAGAAAAATGCCATGAGACATGTCAGGACACATGACAACTTCAGGGAAGAGTGGCCATAGGGATATTAGGAAAGATTATATAAAGGAATTAACATCACATTGTAGTCTTAAAGAAAGGTTCTAAGAGATGGAGAGTTTTGCATAGTGGTGAGAGAGACCATGCTGTTTTCAGATACTGCAGTTTGTTCCTTATTACTGGAAAAGAAGGGATAACTGGAAACATGAGATTAAAGAAGAGGTAAGAGATAAAGCTGAAGAAGTCTACTGGAGTCACTCGTGAATTTTTTTTAATATTATTTTATAAATTTTCTTTAAAAATAATTTAGCAAATAAACTCCGTATATGAGGTGAACTGACATTAGTTAACTAGATTTTACTCCCGTTTTTCTAAAAAATATGGCTAGTATTATTGTTAGAAACATTGCTACAGTGGGAATCCCATTTTATAAGAACAGAGTATAACCTTGTTTCTAAAATGAATTTTTTGGTACATGAAAGCAGCTCACTGTCAAAAAAAAAAAAAAAGAGTCCTCAAGACTTTCTCGTTTTAGAAAATAATCATTCTTGATTGTGGTCTTCATCTCATACCTCACATCCACTCTACCAAAAAATCTTGCTAGCTCTACCTTCAAAATATATCCATAATTTGACCACCTTTCACGATTTACATTACTGCCACCTTGGCCCATCCACCCACCCCTCCCCCCACTCCCGCGAGCGCGTGTGCGCGCGCACACACACACACACACACACACACACACATTCTCTTTCCTACTCTGTAATTCAACAATAGCTGCCTGGCTTCTCTGCTTTCATCCTTGCCCTCTTGTAGTTTATTCTCTACACAGAAACTAGAATTAGGGTAAGATAAGACTTCTGTTACATAAGGAGTTCAAGCAGGGAAGTTTGTGGCTCTCAGCTGATGCACCTGAGGGTTTTTTGTTATTCTTTTCTGCCTATTTTGATGGTAAATTTACAAATGTAGCAGGTATGGCCTAAGAAAAACATGGTGAGTAGGGCTCAGATCTACATCACCCTAACGATGTAAGTCACCCAGATCAATAAAGGAATGAACAAAAGCTGGGGGAGATCTAGAAATTACGGCAGATGAGGAAACACTGAGCATCAGTTGTGGTCTTATGGCCAGCTCCATCCGTGAAGGTTATAGTTTTTTGCACAAATCTTCTCATAAGTTTTTTTTTCCCCAAAAAGACTTAAGCATCCTAGAGAAGCTACTCTCAGAATTTATAAAAATAGATCTAAGTGACACAGGGGTTGACTGTAGTGGGTAATGTGTTGTGGCATCCAGGTCTGCTTTCAGATTTAAGAAATTATTCTCCTGGGAAATTGTTGTTGTCTTAAGCCCTTAGCTACCAACCCTCTCTGGGATTTTTATCTTGTCTGAATCTCAGGTGAATCATCACCAAACAGTAATGATCTCAAGATATTTAATTTACTTCTTGATAGGAATATGAAATTTAAAAAGCTCTTATTTGAGCTTAGTTTGATTTCTTTTGAGGACCCTAAATTTAAAGCATCCCAAAGCCTTAGAAAAGTCTTTTGGGACATTTTGATAGGTGTTTAAGTCTTAGATACACTTAATTTCTTCATCTCAGTTGAGAGGGCCCAGTCTCTAAAAACAGTAAATAGAATTAACCAGGAGGAGGAAGGAGCTCCTCATATGTTTTTGCTACTACTGTTTTTGCCCTTGAAGATATAAGTACATCAGGCAGATGCTGTTCTCTGTGTAAATGAAATGACCTTTCCCAACCTGCACATTTGAAATGAAACATGCTTGCCAGGGCCTGTATTTCCAAGATACGCATTTGTTTCTGGCCTGACACAAAAGGCACTATGTCTTATTTGGTTTTGTTGTTTATTTGTTTTTATGGATCACTATTTTCTGATTTCAAAAATGAAACTAGAACTCAAAAGAAAAATGAAGACAGAACATTTAAAGTAATAATAATCCGCATCATGAAAATACTCCATAGTGAGAAGGAAGATTAAAAAAGTGTAATAACCACCCTTCCCAAAGGTTCCAACCTTCCCATGACTTTTTGACTCAACACATATGGGTCAGCGTATGGTTTTTCATTTTATTTTTCCTGAATGTTGCAATACTCTTCTAAGCTGAGATGAACTTGAAATTATGAACACTGTGTTTATGCACATGAGAAAGCTTTTATATAAAAGATCAGTTAACATTTTTTTGCATCAGAAGAAATGAACGTTGGCATTCCCTGTTTTTTTTTTTCTTTTTTTTTGTAATTTCTTTGGCCACTATTTCATAGTCATTGGGCAAACATTAATGATAAAAAGCTTATCAAAGCTTAGTTTTGGCACTGAATATAGCTGTATTTTCATTTTTTGGTTTATTTACTCTTATGTTACCTTATTGCTTTGTACTCTAGAAACTCTTTTTTTTTTAATGTTTATTTATTTTTGACAGAGAGAGAGAGAGAGAGAGAGAGAGAGAGAGACAGAACATGAGCGGGGGAGGGGCAGAGAGAGAGAGGGAGACACAGAATCCAAAGCAGGCTCCAGGCTCTGAGATGTCAGCACAGAGCTTGATGGGGGGGCTAGAACTCACAGACCGTGAGATCATGACGTGACCTCAAGTCCGATGCTCAACCGACTCTGCCACTCAGGCGCCCCTAAATTTAGAAACTCTTGACACTTCGGTTCACAGTAAAAATATGTCAAAACATAAAAGTAGAAAAACCTTCACCTTTCATACTCAGAATATCAATGGGTGTTAATTATATAATTTTGATTAACCACTCTCTGAATCTCATATTTGTCATTTGTAAACATACTTGACCTAATAGGAATTTCAACTTAGTTTTAGATCCTAAGAACATTGAAAGTCTTTTATGCTTCCTCACTGAACATAACGAAGTATCCCAGTGTACAATCTGTACAAACTCCAAGGGGAAAGGGAAAGAATTAGATGAGAGTGAACATTACATTGCATTTTATTGTTTCTTCAGAATTTTTCAACTATGGAGATTCAAAATTCGCTAGTGAAAATTGTATTTTCCTGTTTATTTTTCTAATGGAATATTAATTGACGTGTCAGATGGCGGTTTGTAGCGGCCATGCTTGCTGCTTCTGTTTGGTGTTGGAGAGAAAAACATGGATTTTTTGTCATAGGCTTCCAAACTACATTATTATGGGATAGACTGATAACAATTAGTTCTTCCTCAATGTACCTTTCCTCTACAATAACATAATTTTAGACACCTAAAATAATGAACAAACTTATCAGCGTTCCTTTTAGCAAAACAGATAATGACTAATTCTCAATAGGACATAACTGTGGGTTTCTTATATTATCTTCTTGATAACTTTTATTTTTTTTTATTTTAGAGAGAGAGAGAAGATGAGTAGGGGAGAGGGGGAGAGAGAGAAAGTGAGATAGAGTCAGAGACAGAGAGAGAATGAATCTTAAGCAGGCTCCATGCTCATTGTGGAGTCCAACGTGGGGTTCAATCCCATGTCTCTGGGATCATGACCTGAGATGAAATCAAGAGCCAGAAGCTCAAATGACTGAGCCACCCAGGCACTCTTACATCACCTTTAAGATACTATTGGTACTTGTCCTTTACTACTTCTCCCATCCCCCTGCACCCTTCTTCTCTATTGTCATTTAGCTGTCTAGTACACAAATTTGGTCATATCTAGTGGGTTGTGAAATAATAAACTGTAAGGAAACTGGGTCCCTGTGGACTTCACAGTCAGTTTTTAAATGCAGTAATGGATTACTTGCCCTTATTGATATAGGTAATACATATACTCTCTCTTATTTAGGCTATAATCTTGGGTTTCTCTTATACTCAACTAAGTAGAATATTAACTAATTTACTTATTTTAGAAGTTTAGCAGAGGAGCCAAGTTAATTTGTACTTACTATTTCCTGCATTATATTTTCATGCAATATTAATGGAAAAAAGAATAATGAAAATAATAAAACTCAAAAGAAGTAAACAAAGTAAATATTCCCTCCTCTCACCCACATCCAATTTCCTATGACTAAAGTTTGCATTTTTTTTAAATATGTAATTCATGGATAGACTGTGCCTTAAGAATTACTTAACTGAGATCAGACAAGCACTTTGGCCAAACTTCTATTATAAAAATTTAAGATAATCTTATCACGCCCATTTTGTTGATGAAGTCATGTAGCTATTGACACAGTATTGATTGATTGAAATATAAAATCATTAAAGATATGACCTTAATGTGGGGGTTGTAGGTGGTGGTGGAGAGTGGAGTGACATGTGTTTTCTTTTTCTTAGTACCATGTTTTTTTTTGTTTTTTGTTTTTTTACACGATTCAGGTAAATCCTTAAACTTCAGTCTTAATTTTTGATTCTTTCCTGAAACGTCAGTTAAATATCACTTGGATATTTAAAAAGGAGAATGGGAACAAGGCTGGTATATATCTTTCTCTCAGTCTTGGTAACATTAGTAATTAATTTTCCAAATCAAACGTAATGTTTCAAAAGTGAAATAACTTTCCCAAAGCCAAATGTCTGTCTTGACTCTCAGGAGTCCTTGAAGAATGTCCAAAGCTTGGCTATACCCAAGGTATTTCCTGCTTTCTTTGGTCAGAGACTTTCAATAAACAAGTACCTTTCTTCTCACATTAATATTATTTATAAGGGAACTTGTCAGTAAAAGGAGGCAGCCAAATTCCTTCAGGAAGAGCCAATCCAGTATTTGCTATCTAAACAGTCAATGCATTTTATTCTGGCCCTTCTCACACCTGCAAACCCAATTGTACATTTTCCAAATTTAATCTTAATATAAGGTCATTTAGATTCCAAGTTTAAAAATTCTTAAAGTTTTGGTGTGGCTCACCATGCATATGAATGAAATTTAGATGAAGTGGAAAACGGATTCTTTCTCTACTGTCTCACTCTCCTCTCCCACATGTTTCCTTTGACTGAATGCTCATCTTCATGACTCAACTATTTGAGCCAATGGTGTGGGTCATCTTGTATGATTATAGTCATCCAGTGATGCATATCTTCATTCTTTCTTGGGTTTCTGCTCTGCCTTCATTACTCTGCTTTCCTCAAATCCCTGTGTATCTACATGTGTTCACACACGGGTGTACAACTCAAGCAGAATGATCTGTTTATTCTGGAAACAGTCATAACACCATATTTGCCAATGTGAGATCACTGAAATAACTTGAGCTGATGTCTTCCACATGTTGGCTGACTATTCGAATTCTAGCTTAACCAATGTGTGCAATCTCTCAATTCCCACATATGCTGAGGAAGGTCCTTATTTAGAAGGCAGGGGAACCGCCAAGTATCTGACGAAGCATTCTGTGAAAATGCTGTTTTATCTGAAAGAAAATGTGTCCCTAAGCAATCTGAGATCTCCTATTGTTAGGCTAGTCATACGTGAAAGTAACTTGGATCTATAAAAACTTTTCCAGATTTCTTGGATTAGTAATAGCCAAAATTGAATGGAAAAAATATATATCTCATGATCTAAATAATTATATCATCTTTCCTCTGAGAAAAAGACTTCATGAAACTCACAAGACATTCATAGAAATAATTCATAGGCAGAAACTTGTTTCACATTTTATTGTCTTGTCTCTATTTCATGAGTAAAATGGCCATTTTTTTTTTGTTTGTGAATAATCAGAAAGTGATCATTCTGAATTATACATCTCTTCAAATGGATTTATCTAGGTTTTGTATGAAATTTAATGGTCAATGATATTGAAATTGTCTGTTTTTGCTCATTGTCATATTATTTGTAATTTGCTTCAGGTCCATGCCCCAGCTATAAGGTGATATATTTCAAAGTGGGATGGTAACATTATCCGCATACTTTAAATAACATTGAGTTGGAATCTTTGGTGTTTTCTTGGTTAAGAATAATACTGTAGAAGTGCAGAGACACATATGGTGGCTGACTCTAACTCTCTCTGATGATAAAGAAAACTTCTTACTTTTTTTTTTTCCTGGTAACACTGGTAGATAGAGGCAATGTCATGATAGTGTATGAAGCTTTGCTGTATACACAATAAATAAATTCTTTACTTTCCTGAGTAATCTTATGTATAGGCAATAATTCAGTCTGTCACACACCTGTTGTTGATCCATTCACCCAACACTAGTCCCCACTAAAATCATAAAGATCATCACTATGGTAGTACAAAGATAGTGGGAATCATGTGAACAGACATCTAACATTGACAATAGAGGAGTACTATTGTGAGTAATTAGAAATACTACTAGGTTCTCAGACTAACTTAGATCACAGAATACCAAATACTTCAGGACATTTTTAGAATTCTAGTGCACATCAATGTAATGCTACTTATAAACACTGTTGGCAAAAATAATACTAATAATGCCATTTTAATTGCCTTATTCATATAACCTTGTTCATAAAAGTAATTATTTTCTTAGGATAAGGTTTTTAGATACAGAATTTCTAGCTCAAGAAAAAAAATCTATATACCCTTAAGGATTTTTATACATATTCCAGATCGTTCTCCAGAAAGGCACTATTATATTCTCCCACTAAAAACACATGATGATGCCTGCACAGACACAGGAGTCAAGACGTGTAGAATGCTGTGCTTTGATAAAAGGTATCTTAACATCATAAGAGGAAGTAGGGAGAAAATTTTGTCTGTCTTCCTAATAACAGATCCTCCTGTTTCTTGTTTATGCTTCCTGATTTTGCTTATATATTTCTTTCGCATGGGCATGTACTTAGGGAAGGTTGTGGCAGGGGGTCGTACTCAGGTGATAGGGCAAATTATGATAATTCTAAGTCATATATGGAATTCCATTTTCTTTACCAGTAATTGGCTAGGCATAGTCATGAGATATAATATCACTAAACAAGAGGGAGGTCCGCTGGGGTGGGGCTTCTATGAAACTGTTTCCTCTGTGTAGTAAAAAAAAATTATGAAGAAAAATGCCCCATATTTTTTCTGGCTTTGGTTATAGTTGTGTTCTGATATGATGTCTGCCACTCTAGCAGCCCTTTTGGAAGCATGAGGGCTAACCTACTATAAAGTCAATATGCTGAGGACAAATGGAAGATAGAAGAAAACCTGGGACCTGGATGTCTGTTAACCTCAATGACCTGTAACAGTAATTTTTCTTTATTGCTTAAGTCACTTTCATATTATTTTTTTGTTATGTAATGCCGTACATACGGCATTTTGTTATGTAACCTTACTTTCAGTTTCAAACTTAAAGCATCAAGAGCAAATTTGAATGCATATGTTCTAGATGTTCACTGCAAAGTTCTCATGCCTGTAGCACACTCTATTTATCCAAGTTAAATATCAGTAGCATAGTATAGAATATAAAAGAGGTCCTGAAGGAAATGTGATGATATAAAGTATTCATGGGCTTTATAAATTACGATAGAGACTTGGAAATGTGGGAAAGGATACAGTGTGGCATGAAAAGCTGAAATTCCATGATGAAGTTGATCTTTTCCAGATTTTACTCACTGCCCCTTCACTGTGTTGGAACCCAAATAGTGAAATTCATTTTTCTGTCCTTCCCCATGCTTGCCTCATCTTCTATAGGAGAAAACACGTTAAGTGAAGATCTTGCATCTTCCCGCGAAATATAACACATTTTGGTGGTTTAAGGAAGTAGTGTGTGGTTGGTAAGGCTCTGTTTTTGGTTATTTGCTTATTTTAACACCAGATACTTGAATGACAGATTGGGGGATGAAGGAGAGTACAGGATTTCAGAATAGACATGGAAGTTTACTACCAATGCCTGATAAGCAATGTTATAAATGGCGTATGTGGTTTCAATAGTAGCAGTTAAAGAATTTTTACCACAGTACTTTCCAGTTGTCTAATATGATAATTATTGTTATTAGGTAGCTACATGGAGGATGGAAAAAAAATGATCCTATCTTAGGTCTACTTCATTACATGGGCTTTTTCCATAAGGGTTATGATTTGCTTTAAAGTTTTACATGGCTTAGGCTGAGGCTTGTTCATTTTCCCTGGTAATTAGCTACTGAACAGAATGCTATCTCTCTGTGATATTAGGAATCTTATGGTTTAAAAGCTGTTAAGGAATTCTTGCTCATGGGGCCGAAACAGAACTTACTGATCTAGGTTATAACTTTACTTGTCAGTTTACTTGAGTTTAGCTGGGTCCTGTCTGAATTTTAACAGCAAGGAAATCCAGTGGAGGATAAGTTATCAGCTATGTGAATGACTATTCAGAGTGTTCATTCACTGACTCTGCAAGAGAGAGGGTTAGAGCCTTTGCTTAGATTTCTTCTCTATTTCATGTTGTCTGTGGGAAAGTTAAATGAAATTCCTGGAGTGTGCTCTAGGCAAGAAAGGAAAAAGCATTCCATGTTAATCTCACCAGATAGGGGTTGTAAAGTTGCCAGTGGGGGCTAGAGCTCAAGGGGTGGGGTTGCTTTTTCATTTGCAAGCAAATGACTGTGGATACTACCAACCTTTCCTGGAATGCAGTTATCGTTTTGACATTAAAATTTTTGATTTTTACTCCTAACAAATATTTTTCAGACTGGAGTTAAGTTTACTAATACACACACACTCACTCACTCATCCCCATTCCTGCCCATCACGTATTTGCTAATCACCTTTTCTTCTGATTCCATTAAACAGAACAAGAGGGGCACCTGGGTGGCGCAGTCGGTTAAGCGTCCGACTTCAGCCAGGTCACGATCTCACGGTCCGTGAGTTCGAGCCCCGCGTCGGGCTCTGGGCTGATGGCTCGGAGCCTGGAGCCTGTTTCCGATTCTGTGTCTCCCTCTCTCTCTGTCCCTCCCCCGTTCATGCTCTGTCTCTCTCTGTCCCAAAAATAAAATAAACGTTGAAAAAAAAAATTAAAAAAAAAATAAAATAAAAAAACAGAACAAGAAAGTTGAAAAAGAGATGGAAAATGGTACTACAATTCCTTGTCACAGACTTGACATTAAATCCTCTAGAATTTCTTCTCTTTCTTGGCACCCTGTGCACACTTCTGTTATTATACCACATTTTATTTATTTATCTATTTCCCATCTAAAACTCTGAGATTTTTGAAAGCTGGGCCTGTATGTTTTATCTCCATAGGCATGGTGACTCTACACAGTAGGCATTCTAGAGAAGTCTGGTAGAATTACAGAAAATGAATATTTTGCAGGTATATAAATGGCTTCACTAAAATGAGCCCTCATTCAGAAATGAGGGTGGTTTCTTTACTGCATAATTTATGCCAACACAATATGGAAAAATAAGAGTGGTTTCATTATATTTCATTTGGCTTATTTAGGAAAAGGAACATTGGCTCAGTTGTCTGAGGTATAAAATAAGCAGGAAGAGGACAAAAAAAAATGGTGTCACTATCCTAATTGATAGTGTAAAAAAGGAATTCTAAGATTATTATCTTTTGTTTGTTTCTTTGCAGGGGCCCTTGTGAACGTGTAAAACAGAAATTTAAAATAAACCCAGAGGTGGGACATGACTTTTGATGATATGGGTGAAGTTGTTTATTTAATTCAAGATGTGAGGACTGAGACAAATATTCGAGCTATGCATGTTATGAAAATTTCACTGGAAAAGCACTGTATCACTATTTGTTGTGGAGGACAATCAGTCTCACTCAACATGATATAGTTATTAATGTACCAAAAGTATCATCATTAAATGGTGAACACTTTCAGTAATTGTAGCTATGAACACAACCCCAAAATAATTTTATGATATATGCTAAAGTATTTGGAAAGATGACTTAATTTATAGTTACAGAATAATGACAAGTAACAGGGGCTGACCAAAGTAATGAATGAGCATATGCATCTGTGTCTGGATATCTAAGTAGACGTAAGTTTCTGCCATTAACATTCTATAATGTTGGATAGAAGGTATAGCCAATCTTTTCTTCTGTTATCTTTATTAAAAAAAATGATGGCTTAGATAAGCTTTTATAAATAGCTTTCTAAAGAACATAGTTACGACAAAATGTTAAAAGATTTAAAACTGTGAATTCTCTGGTTAAGACAGTTAAACACTTACAGATTGAAGACGGCAGTGGAGTAGGAGGACCCTAAGCTTGCCTTACCCCATGAATACAACTAGATAACTATCAAATCATCCTAAATACCCCAGAAATTGGCCTGAAGACAGGCAGAACAAACTCCACAACTAAAGGTAGAAGTCACATAGAAAAAGGTAGGAAGTGTGGAGAAGTGGTTTATGAGAGAAATGGATTATGGCCGCCAAGGTGGGGAGGGAGCCACAATCACAAAGAAGGGTAAGAGACAGACTAGCACTTAGGGGAGCATACAGGGAAAATGAGCTGCCCCCCCTAGAAATTGGCTAGGAAAATTTCTTGACTTCTGACAACGAATGAGGCTTAAAGGCTGGAGTTTTAAAGGTCAACCGGCTTGGCTGAGATGGAGCCCAGAGGACATTATGCTGCTCTTGGAGAGAAGGCAAGCAAACAACCCACAAACATACAGTAGGGAAACAGTGACCTGAAGAGTGCCTGGGGTGCATAATGGGGAGGTTATTTGTGCATCGTGGAGCACATCTCAGAGAGGCAGCCTTCATGGAGAGACCGGTCTGGGAACAAAGGAACTGACTGGCTCCATTTCCTCCCCCCACCCCTCAGTATAAGCACAGGGCCACCCGCAGAAACCAGCACAATGCCCACACTTGCTAGCTAACTTGCTTACACCAAGCCCTGCCACCCTGACCTTCCCCTGGCCCCATGCTCCGGTGGAATAGTGCTTCTCAGTCTTGCTTGCATCAGTCCCAGCTTAGCAGTCCCCCTCCTTTAAAAAATTTTTTAAGTGTTTTTATTTATTTTTGAGACAGAGAGAGACAGAGCATGAGCAGGGAAGAGGCAGAGAGAGAGAGAGGGAGACACATAATCTGAAGCAGGCTCCAGGCTCTGAGGTGTCAGCACAGAGCCCGACGTGGGGCTCAAACTCACGGACTGTGAGATCATGACCTGAGCTGAAGTCGTATGCTTAACCAACTGAGCCACCCAGGTGCTCCAGCTGGCCCCCTCCTTTAGAAGACTGGCTCAAAACCATGCTCACACCAGGTCTCCCAAGTCAGGAGTTTTGTGGAGCCTCAGTTCTGGTGACAGAATTCATTTCACAAGCATATCAGAGCACACCTAGTTACAACATGTCACATTCAGGCCAAGAACCAAACACTGCTACCAATAAGCAAAGAGACCCTCTGCAGACGACTGGCCTGAAGATTAAAGTGGCCAGGACAAAGCAGCAGAGTGCATGTAGCACCCATTACAGACACTCCAGGAAGCACCAGGCCCTGGAAAACAAGATACACTCTACAACAGGGCAGTACAGGACCTCTTCTTCATAAGGTCATTGCCCTCAGGAAAAGGAGATATATCTGACCTTCCTAACACAAAAAAACAGCCATAGAGACTTAGAAAAAAATGAGAAGAAAGATAAATTTATCCTAAATGAAAGAACAGAACAAGGCCATGGTCAGTGATTTAAGTGAAATAGATATAAGCATCATGCCTGATGGAGTATTTAAAGCAATGAGAACAAGGATATTCACTTGACTTGAGAAAAGAATGGAAGACATAAGTCAGACCCTTAACACAGAGATAAGGAATAACATAGTAGAGATAAAGCACTCAATAAATGAAATGAGAAACATGCTTGATGGAATGAACAGCAGGCTGGAAGAAACAGAGGAACAAATTAATGACCTAGGAGACAAAGTAATGGAAAGTAATCAAGCTGAACAAAAGAGAGAAAAAAGAATTATGCAAAATGAAACTAGACTTAGGGAACTCAGTGTTTCCACTAAATGTAATAACATTTGTATTATAGGAGTCCTAGAAGAAGAAGAGAGAAAAGGGAGCTGAAAATTTATATTTGAAGAAATAATAGCTGATAACTTCCCTAATCTGGGGAAGGAAACATATCCAGATCTAGGAGGCACAGAGAACTCTCAACAAATTCAACAAAAACAGTTCCACACAAAGACATGGTATAATTAAACTCGCAACATATGGTAATAAAGAAAAAATTTTAAAGCAGCAAGACAAAATAAGGCAGTAACATACAAAGGAAGCCCCACAAGGCTGGCAGGGGATTTTTCAGCAAAAACTTTCCAAGCCAGAAGGGAGTTGCATGATATATTTAAAGAGCTGAATGGGAAAAAATCTATAGCCAAGAATACTCTATCCAGCAAGGCTATCATTCAGAATGGAAGGAGAGACAGTTTCCCAGACAAACAATAGCTAAAGGAGTTCATGACCACTTAACCAGCCCTGCAAGAAATATTAAAGGGGGCTCTTTGAGTGGAAAGGGAGATGAAAAGTGACAGTAAAAAGTTAGGAAGCACAAAAGCAGTAAACATGAATACTTCTGTAAACAAAAAATCAGTCAAGAAACTCACAAAATAAGAGGATGTAAAATAGAACAACATCTACTTAAAATATGGGGAAAAATATAAATAAATAAAAATAAAATGTGGGGAGGAGAGGAGTAACATTCTCCAGAACAGATCACATATTAGCCAACAAAACAAGCCTCAACAAATTCAAGAAGATTTAAGTCATGCCGTGCATCTTTTCTGACCACAATGCTTTGAAACTAGAAGTCAAGTCCCAGGAAAAAATCTAGAAGGACCGCAGATACAAGGTTAAATAACATGCTACTAAACAATGAATGGGTCAACTAGGAGATCAAAGAACAAATAAAAACGTACCTAGAAACAAATAAAAATGAAAACACAATAGTCCGAAACCTTTGAGATGCAGCAAAAGCAGTTCTAAGAGGGAAGCTTATAGCAATACAGTTCTACCTCAACAAGCATGAAAAATCTCAAACAAACCACCTAACCTTACACGCAAAGGAGTTAGAAAGACAACAACAACAAAAAAAAAACCCCTAAAACTAGCAGGAGGAAGGAAAGAATAAAGATTAGAACAGAAATAAATGATATAGAAACTTAGAAAAATGAAAAAAAAACAATAGATAAATGAAACCAGGAACTGATACTTTGAAAATCTGATAAGCTCTAGCCAGACTGATTAAGAAAAAAAGAAAAAGGACTCATAAAAGTAAAATCACAAATGAGACAGGAGAAATAACACCACAGAAATACAAACAATTGCAGAGAGTATTATGAAAAACTATATGCCAACAAATTGGACAACCTAGAAGAAATGGATAAATTCCTAGAAACATATAAACTACCAAAAGAAGAAATAAAAACTTTGAACAGACTAATAACCTGCAAAGAAATTGAATCAGAAAAACAAAAACAAAAAAGAGACAAACCAAAAACTCCAGGATCAGATGGCTTTACAGGTGAATTCTATCAAGCATTTACAGAAGAGTTAATATCTATTCCTCTCAAACTATTCCAAAAAATAGAAAATGAAGAAAACCTTCCAAATTCATTCTATGAGGTCAGCATTACCTCATACCAAAACCAGATAAAGACACCACTAAAAGAGAGAACTATAGGCCAATATCCCTGATGAATATAGATGCAAAAATCCTCAATAAAACACTAGCAAACCAAATGCAACAATACATTAAAAAAAATAATTCACCATGATCAAATGGAATTTATTCCTGGTTCTGACAGTGGTTCAGTCTTCTCAAGTCAATCTGTGTGATACATCTCATTAATAAAAGAAAGGGTAAGAGCCATATGATCATTTCAGTAGACTTACAAAAAAGCATTTGACAAAGCATAACAACCATTCATGATAAAAATCCTCAACAAAGTAGTTTTAGGGGGAACATACTTCAATATAATAGACATCTTATATGAAAAACCCACAGCTAACATCTTACACAATAGTGAAAACTGAGAGCTTATCTCCTAAGATCAGGAATAAAACAAGGATGTCCACTCTCACCACTATTATTCAACATAGTACTGGAAGTCCTAGCCACAGCAGACAGCAAAAACAAAAGGCATCCAAACTGGTAAAGAAGAAGTAAAACTTTCATTATTTGCAGATGACATGATACTATATGGAGAAAACTCAAAAGATTCCAGCAAAAAACTGCTAGAACTGATAAATGAATTCAGTAAAGCCACAGGGTACAAATAAAAGTATAGAAATCTGTTGCATTTGTATACATTGATAATGAAGCAGCAGAAAGAGAAATTAAGAGGAGCACTTGGGTGGCTCAATCAGTTAAGCATCTGACTTCAGCTCAGGTCATGATCTCATAGTTTGTAGCTTTGGGTCCCATACTGGGCTCTGTGCTGACAGCTCAGAGCCTGGAGCCTGCTTCAGAGACTGTGTCTTCCCCTTTCCTGCCCCTCCCCTGCTCACACTCTGTCTCTTTCAAAAATGAATAAAAATTTAAAAAAAATTAAAGAGAGAAAGTAAGAAAACAATTCCATTTATAATTGGACCAAAAATAATAAGATACCTAGAAATAAATCCAACACAAAATAATAAGATCCTAGAAATAAACCCAACTTCTGCATCTGGAAGACGTGAAAGACCTGCAACTCTGAAAACTGTAAAACACTGATGAAAGAAATTGAAGATGACACAAACAAATGGAAAGACATTCCACGCTCATGGATTGGAAGAATAAGTACTGTTAAAATATCTATACTACCCAGAGCAATGTACAGATTTAATGCAATTTCTCTCAAAATACCAACAGCATTTTTCACAGAACTAGAACAAGCAATGCTAAAATTTGTACGGAACCACAAAAGATCTCAAAAAGTCAAAGCAATAAAAATTAATTAATTAATTAATTACTTAAAAGCAAAGATGGAAGCATCACAATTCTGGACTTCAAATTATACAGCAAAGCTTTAGTAATCAAAAAGTATGTTTTGATTTGGCATAAAAATAGATGCATACATCGACAGAACAGAATAGAAAACTCAGAAATGAACCCACAATTATATGGTTAATTAATCTTCTACAAAGCAGGAAAGAATATCCAATGGGAAAAAGACTGTCTCTTCCACAAACTGTGTTGGGACAGCAACATGCAAAAGAATGAAACTGGACCACTTTCTTACACCATACACAAATATAAATTCAAAATGGATTAAAGACCTAAATATGAGACCTGAAACTATTAAAATCCTAGAAGAGAACACAGGTAGTAACTTCTTTGACATTGTCTACAGCAACTTTTTTCTAGATATGTCTCCTAAGAGACATATCTATCTTCTAATAAACTATTAGAAGTTCATCAAAATAAAGAGTTTCTGCACAGTGAAGGAAGCAATCAACAAAACTAAAATGCAACCTACAGAATGCAGAATGGGAGAAGATATTTGCAAATGACCTATCCAATAAAGAGTTAGTGTGTGTGTGTGTGTGTGTGTGTGTGTGTGTGTGTGTATTTCAATTAAATTCAAGTAAATTCAATTGAATTCAAGTAAGTCAATTAAAAATGGGCAGAAGACATGAATAGATATTTCTCCAAAGAAGAAATACAGATGGCCAACAGACACATGAAAAGATGCTCATCATCACTTACCATCAGGGAAAGGAAAATAAAAACTGCAACGAAATATCACTTCACACCTGTCAGAATGGCTAAAATCAACAACACAAGAAACAAGAGTTGTTGGTGGGATTGTGGAGTAAAAAGAACAGTCTTACATTGTTGATGAGAATGCAAACTAGTGCAGTCACTGTGGTAAGTAGTATAAAGCTTCATTAAAAATTTAAAAATAGACCTACCTAGATAAGAACTAGCAATCTATTTGGCATCACTTGCCCAGAGAATATAAAAAATACTAATTCAAAGGGATATATACACCCCTATGCATATATCAGTATTATTTATAATAGCCAAATTATGGAAACAGCCTGTATATCCAGTGGTGGATGAATGGAATATTATTCAGCCATAAAAAAGAATGAAATCTTGTCATTTGCAATGACGTGGATGGAGCTAGAAAGTATAACACTAAGTTAAATAAGTCTGGGAGAGACAAATACCATATGATTTCACTCATACGTGGAATTTAAGAAACAAACAAAAAAATGAGCAAAGAGAAAAAAAAAAGAGAGAGAGAGAGAGAAATCAGGAAGCAGACTCTTAATTATAGAAAACTGATGGTTCCCAGAAGGGAGTGAGGGGAATGGTTGAAATAGGTGGTGGGAATCAAGGAGAGCACTTGTCGTAATGAGCACTGGGTGATGTATTAAATTGTTGAATCACTGTATTGTACACCTGAAACTAATATAACACTGTCAACTAACTAGAATTAAAGATAATAAAAAAAAGATAATTGTAAACTTATGTGTAGAAGCATATGGGAATAGCCGTATGTTTAACTCACAGAAACTACAGTGTGTATAAACTGTCTTTCAAGAAACATCTTCTTTCATTGGTTACAGGGGTTTATAAACGTAAGTGTGGAGGCTTATGGGAGTAGACTTGTGCTAACTCACTGAAACTATACTGTGTATAAAGTGTCTTTCATGCAACATCTTTAAGTTATAAGTGACTACAAAATTATATGTAGAAGCATATGAAAATAACTCCATGCTTAATTCATGAAACATGGAAACTACACTGTATATTAACATATTTACTGCAGGACCACTCACAACCTTTATATGCTAAAATGCAGTGTGGCTCTCTAAGGCAGAGACTATAGTATATGTCTCCAAAATTGCATGGTTCTATCTAGTATTAAGCCAGACTTGGTCACTTTCAATCCTAATTAGACTAATTGTATAAATCTATTTTTTAAAAGTACTAGGTTTTCAAAGAGGCTTACAGACCTCAAAACCTTTCATGCGTGGAAATCACCATTCACTATCACTTTCAAAACTATCACTTTCACTTTCACTATAACTTATCAAGATAAAGATAGGCTTGTATCTCTACTTGTTAAGAGCAATCTAAAAAGGCAAAATACTTCCCCATTATTCATGCCCAGGACATTACTAACCTATATTTAATGAGCTAAAGATAATACTAGGATGGGATTATTTCTTGAAGGTATTCTCAGAGCATTGTTTTCTTTAAAGTAATACAATTGAATGAGTTTTTCTTCTCTGAAATATCTGCAAGATAATCAAATAGATCTCAATTATTTTATTATAACCTGCAGCCAAATGTCCTTGCTTTCCAATCACATGATGAACTATAGGAAATGCAAAAGAACTGAGTTGGTAATTCAGAACATAGGAAACATCTGACAAGACCAAATATGTTGATAGGTGAGTTTATGATTTGAGAAGGTATAGTTTTGCCTAGTCTAAAACTGAAAGTGTCCTTCTTCATGCATTAACAGCAATAAAAAATGGTTGAACAATAGAATTTAAATGTGGGGTACACAGTTAAAATGGTCACAAAGGGCCTCCTTAAATTTTATTAATAAAACCATAAATAACATCTTTCCTTTTATGCCCTCACTTTAGTGCAGGGGAATATTTTGTAGCAAACAGGTTTCATTGATGTTTCACTGACATTGACTTTATAGAGGATGGAGAGAATAATGGACTAAAACTGGAAACTAATAGTAAATGTTTAAAATCTAGAAAAAACAGTGGTCATGATATGACCTTGTATACAGAAGCTACTAAGAAAGCCATTAGTTATGTTAGAATTTGTTGTCACAGAAACGTTTTACATTAGCCACTGAAAGAACTGTAGGGTAGAATGGTATTTCACTGAAAATATAGAATCATTACTAATAATTAATATTTATTGAAGGTCTACAAAATCTATGGCCTTAGACCCCAAATCACAGGAGAACAAACTCACTCTGGCCAACTTTATACTTAGGAGAAATATTCAGTTCACAGTCTTTGAATTAATTACAATCCTCTCTGGAGTTTAAAGAAGGATCTAGATAAATTACATTTCTTCCCAGTTCTGACTCTACAATCCTTTTTTTTATGATTGGTGGTGTTAGCCTCTGGTGTACTATTTTCATTCCAAGTGAATAAGTTCTTTCTAATAAAATTCCCCTTGCTTGTAGGGCTATTCTTCAAGCATTCTGGTTCTACAGGATGGTCTTAAGGAGGTTGTTTAGCAGAAGCCATTTTTCTCCCTGAGTGCTGACTGGTAGGACCTCAAGAATTATGTAGTCTTAGGAGCACATTAGAAACATAGGATATGTTACAGAAAATTCTGTTCTACAACAAGGGAAACAGTGCCCTTGTAGAATCGTAGTTTAATAGGAACATCTCGTCTTTCTCCTTCCATCCACTCACTTGAGAAGTGGGGTTTCCCAGTTCTGGTTCCATTAAATGTATCCCATCTGATTTTCCTCAAATATCACATTGCAAACCTTATAGACCATTGACTGTTGTTTGAGGTTCAGGCATGAAAAAATAAAAATGCTCAGTGACAAGCATTTTCGAGTTGTTTGAATCTGGCAAACTGGCACCATCCTAATGATTTCAGAAAACTCACTGTTATTGCTTCACTTTGGGAAATTAGTGAGAACCTAGTTTTAGGAGAAGGAGAAGGAGAAGGAGAAGGAGAAGGAGAAGGAGAGGGAGAGGGAGAGGGAGAGGGGCTGGATCATTTCAGGGACTGATTTCAGTGAAGTTTTCAATTGTGTTTTGGTTCAGAAAGAAGTTCAAGTCTGTCATGAAAACAACACAATCTGTTCCCTAATAACATGCCTGAGAAAGGCAGGACTCTAAATTGCAACCACTTTGCAACAAGTAGACAGATTCAATTAAAAATAAGGAAAGAAACCTTATAGCTCTCTAGTCTTAGGGGAATATCAACTCAGGAGACAAGAACTGTTGTTTAAAATGCATTTTTAAAACCTTAGTACACTATGAGTTCTGAACAAGTATTACCTAAAGCAACTATTGCAGTAAGCGAGTGACCTAAGAAAACTACATTGGTACATAATCATTTGTGGTTCATTGGAAAGAACAGCCAATGGAAGATTACTGTGAATCTTCAGTTTTATAAATCCTATGTAACTGCAAAGGAGCAAGCACCTTAAGGATTTCTTTAGATACAGAGTAAACTAGATTTTTTTTCAAAAGATTTTAAATTCCAGTAATTTTGGAACTATTTCCCAATAGTTATGGAAAGGGTGAATAAATATTAAATAAAGTAATCTCTGCATTATCTAATCATGCATTGTAACCAAGCTTTCTGAACAAGGTAGAAATCCAGAGCAGTGGGTGAAGAAAATGTTAAGTTTTCAGCACATAGTCAGTTCATTATACTTAGAAGATACTCAATAATAAAGTTAAAATTTTTTTTAAAACAAGTAAAAAATAACAATGGTATTATATAGGCTTAATGAAATATACAAAAGTATTAAAAGAAACTTAATAATTTATAATACAATCATCAGCAAAGAGACATATTTATTTCCTTCTATTGCAGAGTATTATGCATCTTTTCATAATTGATATACTGCACATAAAACCGTGCAGCCTTGTTATAATCTTATAAGATTTTTATCTACTTCTTTAAAAATTATAAGCGCCATTTTTTATACGCATCATTTTAATAGCTGCATGGTATTCCATGATAAGGGGATGCTACAATTTACTTAAATGTTTCCTTTATAAATAAGCATTTATGTTGGGTGTAAATAGTTTTATTTGTGTATAAACCATTAAAAAAATAGTTATCCCCCTAGGATTTTATTCTTAGAAACTGAATTATTGGAACAAAGGATATAAACAAGAGAGTTCTTTATTCAGTTCTATTTATAAAGAATATTTATTGCTGAAAGAACTCTAAGACATATCTAATTCATGGAAGTTCAGCAACTGAATTATGATAGTGTCCTGGTTTTTCACCAGTGGGAGTCATTTTGTAAATAACTATTTCTCAAGAATTTTATATACAAGATGTTTTCTGGATTGTTTGATTACTGTTAATGTCTTTAAACCTTTATGAATAAAACATTTTTAATATTGTTAGAAACTAGCAAATTATTTCATATTGCTTTTGTGTTACCATGGTTTAATTTCATGCAATAAAATTTATCTGAAACCTGAAACACTTAATGTATTTCCAAACAGTGATCTTTTTACTGACTTATTAACCTAAATTTGTGTACATTATGACAAATTGGTTACATCAGTAGTAACAACTCTGCTCTGGCACATAGGGAGACAAAAACCCAAATGGCTAACTTTATAAAATACATTGCAGTAGTCAAAAAATCTAGGAATGGAGAAACACTCCAAGTAAAATAGAGACTGAAGCTCAGATCAGCATTTCCTTTCTCCTTGAAGAGCACATTTACAGAAGACTTTAATGCCAGTGAATATCTAATCATTCTTGTTTTTTTTTTCTTCAAGCTTTACTGTTTGCTTCCTCCCCCGCCCGCCCAAGATAATATTTAAATTCAAGTTAACATATAGTGTAGTATTGGTTTCAGGAGTAGAATTTAGTGATTCATCACTTACATATAACACGCCCAGTGCTCATCCTAAGTGCCTTCCTTAATGTCCATCATCTATTTAGCCCAACCATCCCCACTTCCTCTATAGCAACCCTTAGTATATTCTCTGTAGTTAAGAGTCTCTTATGGTTTGCTTCCCTCTCTGTTTTTATCTTATTTTATTTTTCTTTCCCTTCCCCTATAACCATCTGTTTTCTTAAATTTCACTAGTGTTAAATCATATGGTATTTGTCTTTCTCTGACTTATTTTGCTTAGCATAATACACTGTAGTTCCATCCACATTTTTGTAAATGTCAAGATTTCATTCTTTTTGATGGCTGAGTAATATTCCACTGTGTGTGTGTATACCACATATTCCATGTATATAGATGTGTGTATAAATATAAATATTTATATATATAAACATGAATTAATTATAAATAAATAATTTGGGCTCTTTCAATAATCAATAATTTGGCTAGGTTGATAGTGCTGCCATAAACATTGGGGTACACATGCCCCTTTGAATCAATATTTTTGTGTACTTTTGATAAATACCTTGTAGTGCAATTGCTAGGTATTAAGGTAGTTCAATTTTTGACTTCTTTAATTTTTTAAATGTTTTTATTTCATTTTTGACAGAGAGATGGACAGAGTGTAAGTGGGGGAGGGGCAGAGAGAGAGGGAGGCACAGAATCCAAAGCAGGCTCCAGGCTCCGAGCTGTCAGCACAGAGCCCGACACAGGGCTCGAACTCACAAACAGTGAGATCATGACCTGAGCCAAAGTCAGATGCTTAACTGACTGAGCCACCCAGGCACCCCAATTTTTGACTTCTTGAGAAACCTCCATACCGTTTTCCAGACTGGCTGCACCAGTTGTGCATTCCCACCAAGAGTGTAAGACGGTTCCCTATTCTCTGCATCCTCACCAACATGCGTTGTTTCCTTAGTTGTTGATTGTAGCCATTCTGACAGGTGTGAGGTAGTATCTCATTGTGGTTTTTACTTGTATTTCCCTGATGAAGAGTGATGTTGAGCATTTTTCATGTGTCTGTTAGCCACTTGTATGTCTTCTTTGGAAAAAGCATCTGTTTGTGCTTTCTGCCCATTTTTTAACTGGAGTATTTTTTGGGGGGGGCTGTTTATTTTGGTAAGTTCTTTATAGATTTTGGATACTAATCCTTTATTAGGTATGTCAATTGCAAATATCTTCTCCCATTCCATAGGTTGCCTTTTAGTTTTGTTGATTGTTTTCTTCACTGTGCAGAAGCTTTTTATCTTAATGAAGTCCTAATACTTCATTTTTCTTCTGTTTTCCTTACTGTTTTAATAACATTACTAAATTATAGGAGAAAATGAACATTTTCAATACAAAGATGTTAATTATTTTGAGATAATCCCACCCTTACATGTATTATTTTATTCTAGGTGTATAGAATTATAAGGGAGTCTTCTATTATCAAGTGAATAATAATTAAAGCATTTCAACTTAATGACCTGGATATTTTGTTAATAAATACTGTTTTAAGCATGAATTACCTATAAATATGCTCAACTGCCTACTTCTGCATTTTGGGATTATGCTAATGTTTTTCATAAATTCAGAAACTAAATATTAAAACCAAGTCTACTGGGAAGATTCTGGGAAGATGGAAGAATAAGACGCACCAGGAATTTGTCTCCCACCTAGACATTTATACTAGAATTATCTGTCTGATGTGACTATTTTTGAGCTCTGGAGTCTGTTGAAAGCTCGCAGCTTCCAGCAGAAGGAATACAATTACCTCTGTCTGCAGATGATATGATCTTATATGTAGAAAACCTCAAAGATTCTACCAAAAGAAATGTTAAAATTAATAAATGAACTCAGCAAAGTAGCAGGATATAAAGTCAACACACAAAAGTCAGTTGCATTTCTATGAATAACCAGTGAACAATGTAAGAAGGAAATTACAAAAACAATTGCGTCCACAATAGCATCAAAAAGAAAAAAATGTTTTAAAATTAACTTAGCCAAAGAGGTAGAAGACTTGTACAATGAAAACTACAAAGCACTGCTGAAAGAAATTAAAGAACATGTAAATAAATTCCAACATTCCTCATATTTGTAGATTGGAAGACTTAATCTTGTTAAAATGTCAATACTGCAAAAATTGACCCACTCAATGCACTATCAAAATCCCAATACTATTTTTTGCATAAGTAGTAAAATGTATCCTACAATTCACATGGAATATCCAAAAAGATCTTGGAAAAGAAGAACAAAACTGGAGTACTCACAGTTCCTGATTATAAAACTTACTACAAAGCTATAGTAATCAAAAAAATATGGTACGTCCATAAAGATATATATCAATGGAATAGATACAAAATAGAGAGTACAAAAATAAACTTCCCATACACTGTCACGATTTTTTTTAATGTTTGTTTTTTATTTTTGAGAGACAGACAGAGCACAAGTCGGGGAGAGGCAGAGAGAGAGAGGGAGACACAGAATCCGAAGCAGGCGGCAGGCTCTGAGCTGTCAGCACAGAGCTGGACGTGGGGCTCGAACTCACAAACCACCAGATCATGACCTGAGCCGAAGTCGGACGCTCAACCAGCTGAGACACATAGGCGCCCTGTCAAATGATTTTTGACAAGAATAACAAGAGTGCCAAAAGTGTGCTGTAGGGAAAGGACAATATTTTTAATAAATGATACTCAGAAAACAGGATATCCACAGGCAAAAGAGTGAAGTTTAGTCCGTATCTAATATCATATACAAAAATGAACTCAAAATGAATCAAAGATCTAAATGTAAGACTTAAAACAATAAAACTCTTAGAAGAAAACATAGGACAAAAGCTTATCAACTTTGGATTTGGCAATGATTTCTTGGACATGATAACAAAGGCACAGGTAATAAAAGAAAGAATAAATTGACTTCATGAAAATTCAAAAAATTGGAGCATGAAAAGACACTATCCACAGAGTAAGAAGGCAGCACACAGAATGGAAAAACTATTTGCAAACAGTATATTTATAAAGGATTAATAGCCAGAACATATAGAGACCTTTTGAAACTTAACAAAAAAACAATATAAAAATGGAAGGATTTAAATAGACATTTCTCCAAAGAAGATATATGAATGGCCCAAAAAACCAAAACAAAACAAACTGCAAATGTGCTTGACATTATTAATCATTAGAGAAATGTATTTAAAAAATGTATATAAAAAAATTAGATACCACCTCACATCATTAGGATAACTCCTATAAAATACACACACACACACACACACACACACACACACACACACACACAAATAAAAAACCAGAAAACAATGAGTACTAGAAAGATGTAAAGAAACTGGAATTCTTGTGCATTGTTAGTGGGTGGGACTGTGAAATGGTACAGTCATCGTGGAAAATAGTATGGTAGTTCTATAAAAATTTAAAAATAGGATTCCCACATGATTCAGCAATTTTACTTCTAGGTACATACCAAAAGGAAATGAAAGTAGGGTCTCCAAGAGTCATTTATACACTTATGTTCATAGCAGGATTATTTATAATAGCTAAAACAGGGAAGCAACCCAACGGTCCATTGACAGATGGCCAGGTAAGCAAAATGTGGCCTATACATATAATGGAAGATTATCCAGCCTTAAAAAAGGAAATTCTGCAATATGCTACAGCGTAAATAAATCTTGTGAATGCTATGCTGAGTTATAAGCCAATCATAAAAAGATGAACAGTTTATGATTCCACTTATTTGAGGTAGTTACAGTAGTCAAACAAAATCATTAAAACAGAAAGTATATTGGTGGTTGCCAGACGCTAGGGGGAGGGGAGAGGGGGAATTATTGTTTAATGGATACAGAGTTTCAGTTTTACAAGATGAAAATTTATGGGGATGGGTGGTGGTGATGGTTGCATAACACTGTGAATGCCAGTGAACTGTAGGCTTAAAAATTCCTAAGACAGTATATGTAATGCTGTATTTTTCCACATAAATACACAGAGTTCTACTTACTACTTCTATATCCTACTACTTTTAATTAATTTCTACTACTTCACTACTTTCAACTACTGTATGAAACTTTCAATTGCTTTCTAAGATTTACAAGGACTGGATTTTCTTTGATCTGAATGATAGATAAAAACATATTACACCAAAATGTTCGTTTCCACTACTGTTAAAATACACTGCAGGGACCTATGAAAACACTGTCTACTAAATAAATATATGTTGATGTTTCATGTGTAATTGCTTCCATGGGGACACTAAATATGTTCCATAGATGGTAAGGCAATCATAAGTCAGAAGAGACATCGAGTGTCTAAATAATGTAAATGCTTGTCTTGAGTCATGGGGGAAAACTCTAGAACCATTTTTCTTACCATTATTTCAGCAGCCATTGCTTTTGTTGGTCTGAGAGGCAAATAATTGGAGCTACCTATGTATGTCTGGTTATTTCAGAATCCCTGTGCCCCTGTCCAGGTGAAACCACTATGTGTCTCAGCTCATATTTATGGGTTCTTGTAATAGTGGAATTCCAATGACCTTGGGAAATATGACAGTCCCAGGTAAATACTTCTATCCTTAAAATTAATTCACTTTCGGTTATCTTGGTTTTAGTTTTGGTATATATATGCAAAAGCATTTCTCTCATATAGCTGAAGGATTTTGACTAAACTCTTATCCACAGCTCGAGAAATATAGTTAAATTGAGAAAAAGCAGATTCTAGTATGAGAAGCTTAAAGCTAGAAAACTCTTTACCAAAAAAAAAAAAGGTAAATTGCATGTAAAAAAGCAATAAAATGTAATCAACATTTTAAGCTCATAATTTTTATAGACATTTACAGAAAGGTGAATAGTTACGTCTGATGCAGAAGAATAAATGAGAAAAAGTGGTGAAGCAAACTGGATTCTTTTTCCTCAACTTGGTCAATAAAACTGAAATATAAAGTGATATTAGATCACAAACTAGATTTTTCTTCGAAATTATCTCATCTAAATCTTTGCAAGTCATATAGTGTCTTTGTATCTCAGTTATATCATCTGTAAAATATGGAAGAAACCAGAGAATATGCTAACTTTATTTTCCACTTTCTACCTTATTCCTGAAAGATCTGCTGTGCCACGTGAAGGTAAAAGCAAAATCACATTTTTAAGTAAGGGTTGATGAAGGCAAAGGTAGAGGAAATAAGACAAAATCAGACATAAAGTCAGGACATAGTACTTACATTTTCTCTGTGTACCTGCATAATTTTTAACCTCGACACAGTTACAATTGACAATCATTGCATGTGACAATAACTAATCATTGTAATTACAGAGTCATTTAAGAAATAATCTTGGGGAATAATTTTAATGTTACTTTTGACTCTTAGCATTTATTATGGCTTCTTATATGTTTGGTTTATTGCTATAATAGATTGCATTAAAGTCCTCAATTCTTCATCCTTCCCTATAAAGCTGACCTTTGACTTCTAACTTTGCAGCACCTCCCAGTAAAGCATAGAGTGTATTTCTCTGCCCCTGAGGCTAGGCTCAATCATATGAATTGTTTTGGCCAAGATAATGTTAGTAGGCACGATGTTATTAGAAAAAGTACTTTCACAGAAAATAATTATGCAATTATACTCACTCCACTGTTTCTGTGATGGCTAAGAGATGCACATGCGTGGATTAGCCCAGTAGGCTCGGGGAGTGAATAAGGGATATATGAACCAGAACTGTCCAGTTGTACACGGCCTAGATAAAACAACCTGAATGCTGAAGCATACTGAATGCTGCAGATGTGTGAGAAATCAATTTTTATTGATATATATTGCTGAGATTTCCAGTGCTTTGTTATGCAGTATCAGCATTCGAATATACCCAAGAGAACATTGTTATCTTTCATAGCTAATGGTGCTCTGTGTCTCAGACTCCTAGAGAGGTGAGTCAGTCATGTCTATCTTCAAATAACAGCTCAACTTGGAAACTGTACAGTGCCAATAATGAAATAAATCTGCTTCCCAGAACTCATGTTCTACACTGGAACTGAATACATTGAGTTTTTAGAGGCCCAAGCCAACACACAAGCCATTTTTTGAATGAGCTTAATTGTGACAGAATATAGGCATGAGAACACTTCTTTACCACCTACTGCTTTTATTTCTATTACTCTTGCTGGGATTTATGTTCTATTGGGATTCGGTCCTATCACCAAAGTCGGCCATGAATGTTTAATTCTTAAACATTAATGCTTTAGGTCATGAAATAGTTGAACATATAGACTTTTGGACCTCTTTAAAGTCATGGGAAGTAAGCCAACAAAAGCTAAGCACCTGCTTCTTATAGAACAGCTTTGGAGAAAAGCAGCCAGAAAGAAGCTGGTCTTTCCTGAATCACAACAACAATGTGGCTGATCATGAGCCATAACACCATTTTACTCCTTTCCGAAATGATATGAGCTGGTGATCTAATCCAGCAGAACTGGAGTCCAGAAGTAACAAATATCACCTTTTTTGGTACCAGCTACATTTCTTCCACCCAGAAGCTGAGAGAATGCTACCATGGGACAAGTGGTGAGGGGGCATGTGGCTAACAAATGTGATTGGATTGTTAAATAGTTCACCACCTAAGTCATGACTCGTTGATAATTTTGTTCTTTGACAGTGTGGGTGGAAAATCGTATTTTTTAGGATCTTTTTTTTAATCAAGAGCTTTACTATGTGAAACTTTAACACTTTAAAATGATCTGTGCTCCCTATAATGCTGTTAATCAGGGTTTATGAAAGTATCTCATGGTAAATTATAATTTAAATTTGAGGCATTTTCAAATTTGGCAAAATATTTGGTTAACATTTAGTTGAGGTAAGGAAGTATTATGACATTTGGCCTCAGGCTGCAATTCAAATCCAGATCTATAATTTTCTGTGCTGACTGCTTGGGTCAATTAGTTAACCTAATAAATCATTAGTTTTATCAGTTGTAAAATGTTTTCTGATACCACCTATCTCACAAGGCTATAAAATATATAAAGATATAAAAAGAGGGGTGCCTGGGTGGCTTGGTGGGTTAAGTGTGCAACTCTTGATTTCAGCTTAGGTCATGATCTTACAGTTTATGGGTTCGAGCCCTGCCTTAGGCTCCACGCTAACAGCAGAGTCTGCTTGGGATTCTCTCTCTCCCTCTCCTACTCTGCTCCTCCCCCACTCATGCTCACAAATGCTCTCTCTCTCTCAGAATAAACTTATAACAAAAAATAAAGATATAAAAAGAGCTTAGCATTCTGTATGACACTATTTCTAGAATTATCTTAAGTTAAAATACTTAGTCTTCTAGATTTAATAATTTACAGTTTACTTAAAGTCTAAGGTGGACTTTAAAAGACTTCAAAACATGAGAATTTTGCTTGATGTTTTTTACCATTAGATTCAAAGATTGTAATGGTTTCCTCTCAAAATGAAAATCATATGAATTAAGAAAATTTGGGATAGTTAGAATAAATGACAGGATAACTGAAAAAAATGTTCTAATTACAGTATGTTAAACAATAAACTGAGGTATATCAAAGGTATTGAGTCTGTGCAAATATCTATACCATAAGGTCAGTATCAAACAGGAAGTAGGAGCACTCTACCCACAGGACATAGAGGAAAGACTTTTTTAGAAAGGAAGAAACAAAGCAAGGAAATTATTTGATTGGCTTAAGTGGCTCCCTTATTTGGGAAAAGGTAAATGGCCTTGACTGCTTGTCCTTAGGTTTCAATTTGTTTTTTAACCTTGAGGTATTACAGGCTTGGATTTTGATTGGCTTACATAGGTTGTCAAGGCAGTAGAACCACCTCAGTCTAACAGCCTCCTTGGTTAATTAATTTAACGAGTATATCCGTTTCCTATACCTTTAAAAGACCTGTTTTTCTTCTGTGGCATTAATCCATCTCCATCATACGCATTTTCTATTGAGTGTATTCATTTTTTCCTTAGATTCCTCATTAACTTGATTTTTGGCTAGGAAAACAAGTTCATTGGCAGATTCCATTATCCTCCAACACCTTAAGCTAATATTAATGAAGATGTCTGTTTTTTGGAAAAATATTTAGTTTGATAACCAATTTATTCTAGTTAATCAACATTCATATGGGGAAGATGTACCCGTGCTAATCACGAAGAACGATACCATCATTATTTGTTCTAGTAGCTACAAGATAATTAATATCTAGTGATAGACACATTCAAAATTTCATTAATTATATTATTAAAACTTTTAATTAGGCTCCAATATACTTCTCCCATTTACAAAACAAACTGAAAGGATTCCCCAGCTATCTCTTGCTGCTATTTACGTCCCAGAAAGATTTATCAAATGTTATGAAAGCTATGAATTGGAATTAACTTGAGCTTTGTTTTCTTAGCTTCTTTCCACCTTCCTACTCCACCAATAAAATCTTAATAACGAAATAATTGCATGCATTATTTACAGTTGCCTCTCTTTCATTTTCTGTTCTCATATTGAGACTTGTATGCTACCCAATGAATTAAAAACACAGAACTATCATCTTCCTCCTGATCTCTTTAAGAAAAAAAAAAGTTTTCTTTTTATACTGTAATAATCAAGAGCAAATTACTGTGGCACTGCTGCCTGTTTCACTTGGGAAAGAAAACAGAAATATTCTCTGCTAGTTAGATTTACATGGCTTCCTTTGGAAGGAAGAGAATAATTTCTTTTTAAATAAAGTGAGCATTAGTCTAGGAGGTTATAGTGGCAGCCAGGCACACAGAAGTCTTCTTTTGTTTACATTTATTTGACACACAATAGCGATGAGACATGCAGGTGGAGGGTCCTAGATTCTACCTTCCCCTTAATGCACTTTGAGGCTTTGGCCACAAAATGACAGGTTGGCCAGAATTAAAAAAAAAAAAAAAAAAAGAAACAGTCATCAATCCACATTTTTTTTGTAAAGTTCAAATAGAGAAATAATGATGTAGTGGAAAGAATACTAGCTCTAAAGACCTATTATAGCCATCAACCCATGACTCTATCCATTCAGATATTGGGACAATGAATATTTCTGGCTTTAAAGTCCTCATTTATAAAATGGAGATGTTCAAGATGATACCTGAATCTAAAGTTCTCAATTTTTATAATCACAATTTTTATAATCACAAAGAGATAAGTTCTTGATGAATCCTTTAACTCACGGTGGAGAAGGTGTCTGCTTTGAAGAAATGAATACAATCCCATTCTCAAGAAAGGTCTCACCTTTTATCTTCCTTCTCAGCTTTCCTTCTTGATTTGTAATAGGACATGGTTTGTGAGGCAGATGAAACATTAAAGTGATTAAGAAATCAGATGCTGTGGTCAAACTGCCTGATTTCATATTCAAGCTTTGTCACACATTGCTATGGACTTTAGATGAGATACTTAGCTGTTTGGTTACTTAGCTTTAGAACAAAAATAGGGATAATCATAGGGCATGCCTTCCAGGATCTCTCAGGGTTCTGCCAATACATGTAAAGAGCTGATCACAGCATGTGGCACATAGTAAGTGTTCCACATATGCTCATGTTATTTTAAGGTTAACCTCAGCACAAGGACTGACGTGGAATCCTCTTGTAGGAGAAAGTCCTTCCTAATCACCCAAATAAAACTTGGGTAACCATCCTTCATCTAGCAAAGTACTTATGCTAAGCCATCCATTGTTATAAAAACAAAAGTGAATTTCCCTTTCTCTCCATCTATGAGGATTTTCCCCCAGCACAGGTTGAAATGTACAAAATACTACTGAATTGATTTATCTGTCACTTATCTCTTTACCTTCACCTATGCTAGAGAAAAATTCTGGACCATGAAGTTTATTGGGCTTTGGTTTCACTCTGTTTTTACAGATATTTTCTGAAAAATATCTATTAAAACACTGTTTTTCTGGGGAGTGTGGGTGGCTCAGTTGGTTAAGCATCTGATTCTTGGTTTAGGCTCAGGTCATGATATCGCAATGTGTGAGTTCGAGCCCTGTGCTGGGCTCTGTACTGGCAGCGCAGAGCCTGCTTGGGATTCATTCTCTCTCTCTCTCTCTCTCTCTCTCTCTCTGTGTGTGTGTTTGTCCCTCCCCCACTCACGCTGTCTTTGTCTCTCTCAAATAAACTAAAAAACAAAACAAAACAAAACAAAAACCCTCTGCTCCTTTGAGCATATTTAAGGATGCACAATATCATGTGTCATCAGGGAATTCAAATTAAAATAACAGTGAGCTACCACAGTATATAAGAATAAATGAAATCCAAAAAACTGAAGAGGTATGGAGCAATAGGAACTATCTTTCGTTGCTGGTGGGAATTCAAAATGCTAGTGGGCATTGGTAGCACAGTGGCAAGCATAGTTGTCTTTCAAAACCGAACGCCCTTCTGGAAGACAGCTTGGCAGTTTCTTACAACCTAAACATAGTCTTACCATACAACCCAGTAATTGTGCTCCTCAGTGTTTACTCAGTTCAGCTGAAAATTTATGTCCACACAAAAACCTGCTTGTAAAGGTTTACAATAGCTATATTCATGATCACAAAAACCGGAAGCAACCAATGTATCTTTAACAGATGAATAAATTGTGATACATCCATGCAATGGAATATTATTCAGTGATAAAAACAAATGAGCTATCAAGCCACAAAAAGACATGGAGGAAACACAAATGCTTATTTCTAAGTGAACAAGAAGGCTACATAGTATTTGATTCCAATTATATGACATTCTAGAAAAAGCAAAACAATAAAGACAATACAATGATTCATGGTTGCCAGGGGTTGGGGGGAAGGATAGGCATGAACAGATGAAGCACAGGAGATTTTTAGGTCAGTAAAACTATTCTGTATGACACTGTGATGGTGGACACATGACGTTGTGAATTTGTCAAACCCCCAGAACTTTACAGTTTACAGCACAGAGTAAACCATTAAAGTAGGCAGATTTAAAGAAATCATGTAAGAGTTCAGTCAGTCCTGACAAGAGAATCTGACTGTATTACCAACGTCTGAAACAACCTCACTGAAGGGGGCTTGGGAAGGAGTTACCCACCTAAGTAACTCTATAAATGAATGAAATTTGTAAGACCAAAGGCAAAAGGAACTGCTCAAAAGCACTGCATTCTAGTTGATAAAATTATATCCTAGGGGTATCAATTAACAATGCTAGAACTACTATAAATGGATACTGAACTGAAAAATTAGGTAAATGAATGGTGGATGGTAGGAGCTAGGTTTCTCACTTGTTGGAGTAGGAAGAGTAGGAATTTATAGATAAGCAAAAGAGGGATGCAATAACCTATGCAATAACAAATTACAGTTGGAGACACCAGTATCAATTCAAGTTTAGTTTTATACAGATGCATATGGTTACACACAGGAATATTTATGGATATGTGTATCTAATGAGGGAAAATAGGTATGTGATATGTGGAAATCCCCTGTACTATCTTCTCAACTTTCTGTGAATCTAAGATTGTCCTAAAAAAATAAGACTATAATTTAAAAAAATTCTGCTTTTTATAATGCCTCCATATTTTTCCCCATGTTACCCCCCTTCTCTTTTTCCTCCTCCCACTTCTATCTTATACCTATAGGAAAACATATATGGGTTTAGATCAATAAAATCAACATCAGACACATATACTTTACTTATTGGCTTATTGTTTATAACTTCTATCAGAAAAAAGAATTTACTTATTTTGTTCATACTGATTCCCCAGGGCCTTGAAGATTGTCAGATAAAGAATGGATTTTTTTTATTATTCCCAAATATTATACAACAAATAGTGGGGAGCCTGGGTGGCTCAGTCAGTTAAGTGTCTGACTTCTGCTCAGGTCATGATCTCATGGTTTGTGGGTTAGAGCCCTGCATCAGGCTCTGTGCTGACAGCTCAGAGCCTGGAGTCTGCGTGTCTGTCTGTCTGTCTGTCTGTCTCTCTCTCTCTCTCTCCCTGTCTCTCAAAAATAAACACAAAAAAACCCATAACAAATGTTTAGTGGATATTAGAGTAAAAAATATCATTGTTTACCTGAAATTCAAAATTTTCTTTTGAGAGAATTAGAGAGAGGGTGTAAATGAGTGGGGAGCAGAGAGGAGAGAAAGAATCCTTTTAGGGGTGGGATGGGGGGGGAAGAGACAGAAGCGGGGCTCACCCGTGGCTTGTGCTCACCCGAAGCAGGGATTGAGGTCACCCAATGTGGGAGTCAAACTCAAGAATTGTGAGATCATAACCTAAGCCAAAGTCAGATGTTTAACAACTGAGCCACCCAGAAGCCCTGAAATTCAAATTTAATTGAACATCCCGGATATTTGTTTTCTGCTTGATTGGTTGATTTGGATTTTGTTCAATCTGTTAATCCTACTTGTGACTTACACAACTTTGGAGACTGTCTTATCCCATATAGGCCTTTATAACAAAATAGCACAAACTAAGTAGCTTATAAGCAATGAAAATTTATTTCCCATAGTCTGGAGGCTGGGAAGTCCAAGACCAAAGTGCCAGCATGGCTGTGTTTTGGTGAAAGCTGCCTCCCTGGTTCATAGCTTGCATCCTCTCTCTGTGTCCTTACCTGGTGGTAGGGGCTACAGTTCTCTCTGGACCCTCTTTTAAAAGGCATTAATCCCATTTATGAGGGCTCCACCCCCATGATTTAAGCACCTTCCAAAGACCCCTCACTCCAAATATCATCATCTTTAAGGGTTCATATTTCATCATAAGAATGGGGGGGCATACACACAAGAGCATAGATCCAGTTTATAAAGAATGCAAAATTACAAATTAAAATTGTTAATAGCCCAGGAATTGGCCCATGCAAATGAGGATCCCTAAACTTAAGCTTTATTAGCTTCACGGAATATCTGCTTGTCTGTAGGAAACCAGTAGCTTCTCCACTCCAGATGGAGGTTGTAGAATCCACATCACAGCAGCTTCACTACTCCTTTCTGGCACCATTGACAAAAATTTTAAGGAGTCTTAAAATGTCAATTTTAGAGTTCCTCTTTAGGAGCTTTTGTCTTGACACACTGTAAATTAAGTTCAGCTGTTCTCACCATGAGGTCTATTATCTCTTTGCTGATCACTTAACTCCAGTACATTAATGGAAACTATGCCACATCATCAGGAGGACAGACCTCCTTAAAAGTCAATTAGTTTTATAAAATAGATGCCATCTAGAAGTCAGAGCCAAACTGTGATCTCATTGGTATATACCAAGTATTCAAATACTGGGGACTACTAACAGAGTTTGCACTAGGGAATTTCAAAAGATGCCCTATGTGAAGGGATACAGAAGCAAACATTAACTTTGCCAGAGGATCACTGTCAAAGGCAAAATCTCAGTCTTCTGGAGACAACAGCCCACACATCCTCCAGAGAGAGGTAATGGCAGTACAGGATGGGAAGCAGGATTCAGACGGAGGAAAACCCTGAGGGATAAACAAGATGCTCCCCAGGCCTAGTGTCTAAAGGACCTGTCATTTCCATAGTGACTGGAGGTGGGGAGGGTCTCCAGGGTCTCCTGGATTTAAGCCCTCCTCTTTGGGCTGCACTAAATTTCTCTAGCATTAAATCTTGCTTCCCTGGCTACCACACAGTTCACAGCTGAAAGACTTGCCCAGTAACCATATTCTACATGTTTAACGTGGTGTGAATATAGATTACCAAATTACTTGAAGAACAATGAAGGGTTGTGTGTACGTGAGTGTGTGTCTTTAAGAACTGCTTAAAATCTGGGAGCCTATGTGAGCTCAAGAGAAAGGAAAGACAGAGATAAGTATATCCCCATTTCAGGTATGAAAACATCCCCATGGGCCTGTACATCAAGCCCGCTACCAAAGTGACTACTTATCTGAAATTCAGTGTTCATGTTACAGAGTAAAAATTGCTATTTTCTTCTAAGGAACTCTTGCCCTCCTGTCTCCCTTCTTTCCCCTCCCCATCCATTCTTACTTTTAAAATTAACTTTGAGGTGATGATCTGAAGTCTCACTAAAAGCATAAATCAATCAGTTAAAAATGCTTTATCTTTATATGAAATGTCAGACTGGTTAATGAAAACAAAAAAATGGTAGTGGATTAGAAGTCAGTCCTATTTCAGTTCCTCAAGATGTTTAAATCATCATATTGGAGATCATAAATCTCAACACATTTCTTTCTTCTTTTCATTCTTTGGTATTTGACTTCTCTTCCTTCTATCCTCTTACTTGTTTTAAGTTTATTTATTTATTCTGAGAGTGTGTGAGCAGGGGAGGGACAGAGAGAGAGAGAGAATCCCAAGCAGGCTGCGCATTGTCAGTGCAGAGCCTGACGTGGAGGTCGAACTCACAAACTATAAGATCATGACCTGAGCAGAAACCAAGAGTCATATGCTTAACCAGTTGAAGCACCCAGGAACTCCTCTATCCTCTCCTTATATCCTCTTTTAGCCTCTTCTTTCTTTAACTCTCCTATATCATCTTGTCTATATCTCCTTGTCTTTATTTCCAGTTTAACCTATTAGACTGGTAGTAGAAAAGATGAAGCTCCTCATCTTGAAAAATATTTTCATTTGTTGAAGCTTTCTCATTCTTAGCTTGTTGACTGGGTTCATTCTCCTGAATTCATACAAAAGATGTGTCAGGGTGACATTGAGAGCACCCATTTCTCAAATTTTGTGAAAATTAAAACAGGAATCTAGAGTTCAAATAAGATAAGGAAAACAAATGAGGGCTAAGCACAGTATCCATGGGGCCTTTTAAATTCTGGATCCACAAGAATTATAAATATATGATTGCTGTGCCTTTAACTTGATCCAATCATGTGAGTTTCTATGCATCCAAAGTTGGAGATTGTGTAAGAGTCTCCACCAGCCTAGAGTAACATTCCATTGACCTATGAGCTTGGTGAGTTTTGCTTTGAAGTCATCAGCATGCAAAACTGTACTTTGCTTTTTCCCTGTTCCCCTAGCGTCATCTTTGCCAACTTCGCAAGTTTGATTACTTCCGCTCATCATAACAATCTTCGTCCATCCAGGCATCCTCATTTAAGACTATCCTCAAGGCGACCAGGCTAATTACTGTGCACTTTAAGCAGCTGAGTTAAAATTAACCGCAGCCAAATATTTACCAATGCCAACTAAACAGATTCTTGCTCATTTATCTCCTTCACATATTTTCTTCCTCCCACCAATGAAAAACAGCATCGTGTAGTTGAAAACTAAAAATGTGTATGCACCTTGAAGCAGGGTGCCCTTGTTTTGAATGCTGCTTTCAGCACTTATTAGCTAAATGCATTTCTGATAAATCACCTAATATCTATAACCTGCTACATAGCTCCTGCTAAATGTTTTAAAAGAGAAAAAGTGCCCAGCACTGAAGTGATGTTTTAAAACAGTGGCTATCATTCAATCTCTAATGACCCCTCCCCATTGTCCCTTTCCTGCTAGTCTTCTTTAATTTTGATTTCTAGCATTCTTATTTCTTGTTGGGAAGGCATATTCTTTCCCAAGCATTGGTTAAAGATAGCAAGAATGGAACATAGCTGTGCAGCAAACCTATCCAAAGAGTTCTTTGGCATCATCTTTGGGCTGTTAGGTTCTGTCTGTAACCAGGTGTTCCATTAGTTTCAATGCTGTACTTTTCACCATACTGTCTTCTAAGGCCTCTCACACATAGGTTCCCCTCTGGGAAGCCTGATCTGACAGGACTGAAGTTGAGGTAATAAAGTTTAATTATTATCAGTGATGATGATATTTAATAATTTTATTCTCACCGGGAAATTTCCGAGAGAAATCATCTTGCTTCATTACAATATGTGAATTATGAGACCAATAAAATCGTACATGAGAAATTTAAAAACTCTAGGATAAGTTTCCCCAATAAATGTTTATTGTATTTACGTAAGTCACAAGAGCCTTTTGTTTTGGTTAGAAAAAGATAGCAGATTCTAAATTTTCTTTGGCCCTATGATCACAAAATATAGTCAGTTCCCATGGGGAGTAAAGGGTAGACTGGTGCATCCAAGGGGTCACAGAAACGGGATTCATTTTACCAGGAAGTGAACTAGAGGGAGGACAGACTTGTATATAAACTAGACTTAAATTTGGAAAACAGTCTTCAGTCTTTGGATTTTTTCCAGATTCAATATCATTGATCTTTTTTCTCTCTTCATTACAGTGAATTTTAGCCATAGACATAGGGAGTTGACTGCTCCAATTTAACATGAAAATGAAAAAGATGCCAACTAAAGAGTATTTCACTGAATCATATTTTGGAAGAAGTTAATCTCATTTCTCAGTAACATTAATGCTCAGGTCTCCTTCAGGTGGTAAGATCCAACACTATTTTTCCAGTTCATTCTAGGATTCTTGTAACTGATAACACTAGCATGCTCTGGGAGTGATTCCAAGTGAATGTTTATATGGAGTGTGTATGTATTATTTTAAACAACACATGTAAGGAGCAACATGTTATATTTTGACTTTTCCACATTTTATGTTATCACCCTTGGTTTTGGAACCACACTATGTTGCAGGATGGAGAAGCAAGAAAGCATGATGCCAGAATTTTAGTGATTAAATATGTGATGAAAATATTATCTTAGACCATTACAGCTCTAGGCAGATGATAGAAAAATATATTACACTTTCAGGTATCATCACATGATTCTTATTTTTTTTTTTGTCTTACTCTTCAAACTAAGACAAGGAATGAGATGTCATTGACAAAATGACAAGGGGACAATAAATATTTTCTGATCTTGGGAAATCAAGCTCTGCCCTGCAATGTCATGCTTGGAAAGTGAAGTGTTCCTTCTCAAGTGGGAAAAAATAAAATATCTGGAAATCAAAGTCAAGTCACATCTCTAGATAGATGATGACCTTCACTTCCAGGAAGGTCTTTGTGTGGTTGTGAATTTGATGTTCTTTAAATGACACCTTGTAACTGTTGAGTGAGAGCCATTTTCACTTTCTCTTTGCGCACAATTGGCTGCAGCTGGTTTGACAGAAGTAGCTGGTGGAGAATTTTCTCAAGAAGGCCTTCCTTGACAGTGTTGCAGTCGAAAATCTTCCCTTCTTAGGCATTCGGATCTTAGACTGACATGCTTAATTTTAATATTATTTTTCTTTGAGAAGAAGCTTTAAGAGGAATAATACTACAGTTAGAAATGAATATTTAATAAATTCCCACAAAACGGAGTAAATGCTTGGCCAGTATTCTTTATTTACAATGTAATAAAATTAGAAATTACTATTAACAGACTTGGAAGCAAAATGAAAATCAAAAAGAAAAAAAATTTTAAATGTTATCACCTAGTAATTAAAAAATAAAAAAGAATCTCAAGCATCATCATCCCTTGGTTCAAATAAAAATGAAAACCATAAGAGCCTAATATGAATAAAATGATAATAGTTAAGACATTATAAATCAGAACATATGTAAGAATAAACAAGGACAAAAGAAAATTTGTGTCTTAAATGCGTGTATTAACAAGCTTGAAAGAATGCAAATAAACATTAGACTTCAAGCAGTACAGAACAGCAAAAAACTATAGAAAGGGGAAATATAGAAATCAATATACATAAAAACAGAAATAAAGCAGAAAAACAATTTTGAAAACTAACAAACCCCTTTAAGATATGATTCACTGACGGGGATAAATAAACAAAAATTGTTTTAATGTTTATTTATTTTTAAGAGAGAGACAAAGAGACAGAGTGTGAGCAGGGGAGGGTCAGAGAAAGAGAGGGAGACACAGAATCTGAAGCAGGCTCCAGGCTCTGAGCTGTCAGAGCCCCCAACATGGGGCTCGAACCCACGAACTGCAAGATTATGACCTGAGCCAAAGTCGGGCGCTTGAGTGACTGAGCCCCCCAGGCACCCCTCGAATTCTTAAGTAATAAAGGAAACAGGGGAAGAAAGCATAAATGTACAAAATAAGAAACGATAACATTGAAATTACAAAAACTTTAGAAAAAAATTAAAAGACCACCAGGGCAATATTCTCAGCTTTATATGTAAATCTATTTCAGAATCTGGATAAAATATGATTACTGAGGAAATAGAAATTACCAAATTTTACCCTATGTGAAACAGAAATTCCAGATATGAAGCATTATCAAAGGAGATATAGAAAAGAACTTTGGTCATAAGTCTTATGGAGTTATTTTTCAAACATCTTAAGAACAAATAACTTGAAATATATTTAGATTATTTCAGACTAAAAATGTAGGGAAAATGTACTTTCTACAAAAATGTAGCATAACAGTAATGCCAAAATTTTACAAATATACTACAAACAAAAAGAAAATTGGAGATCAGTTTTACTAATTAACACATAGAAACCTTTAATAAGCATTAAGACATAGTTTTGACACACATTAAATAAATGACATGCCCTAAGTCAAGCTTGTTTCAGAAATGAAAGATATCTACTGCAACAATACACATATTAATATGTAAATATGAAAATCTTTATCTCCATAAGTACTGAAATAGTACCTGATAAAATTCAGTATTGTCTTGATTTTTAAAAATATTTTTGAATCTTGACTATATGATTATTTTCTTATATATACTCATATGTAGTTTAGGATATGTAGTATATGATAACATATACATACTATGGATACATGCATGTATACTAATTATAAAACTATGAAAATATATTTATCATCTATCTAATCTATGTATCTATCCACCTATCTATTGAAGATATGGATATAACAACCCATACATAGCAAGTATGATGTATAATAGGGGAGATACTAGAAACATTCCAGATTGAGTCAGAAAGCAGAGAGGACTTTTATATTATACTACTTCATATTATCCTGCAAGCACTTGCTAACAAACTTAGAAACAGACAGCAATAAGAGAGTAAATGTAAAGAAAGGTGAAAAAATATATTTTTCTGAAAAAAAGTTTTGATGGAAAACAGACAACTGCTAATCTAGGAAAATTATAAATAATTGGGTAAACACTGATATACACAAAGAAACTGTTTTCATATAGTCAAATGTTAGCAGGCAGAAGATACATGGAAATAAAAGATCACATTTTCCATAGCAACTTAGAAATGAAGAATTGGAGAAATTTTCAAAACCATGCAAGATCCTTAGGAATAAGACCAAAATTATATTGAAGGACAAAAGACAACCAAATAAAAGATCATATTTTGATGGAAAAAAAACTAAACAGAAAAACATGCCAATTATCTTTTATAAATTCATAAATTTAGCACATTTCTTCCAAAAATTACCAAGAGGATTTCAAACTTGTCCAAAGGATACTAAAGGTGATGTAGGAAAAAAACATGTAAAAACAGCAAAAAAAAAATGCTTACAAAGAAGGGCAATGGGGATGAGATAGAGAATACCAATGCAAATTGTAAATTTTCAATGACTAAAATAATGTTATGTCAATGGAAGAGAAAAGCAAATCTAGAGGTACACCCAAATCAATATGGAAATAGAGTACAAAAATCAATTTCATAATAGAAGAGGTAAATATATTTTTAAAAAACAAATTATGGGGACAAATCATTTAATATAAAACTGAATTAACACTTCTAACCTTGCAGCAAAATAAATATTAGTAGGTTGTACATTTAAATCACAACAAAATAAACCATGATATTTAGGAATAAACTATAGGAAGATTACAGTTTCAGAAAATGGGAGTTTTTCTGTGGAGTACATATAATGCATAAGGAGTAAATAATACATTAATAGATAAGGCTACATAAAAGTAAAAAATGCAATTCTGCATGGCAAAAATGTAAAAATTAATATGCACGTGTAAATCATAGCACAGGAAAAGGACTTAGTTCTTTTATAAAGAGTTACACAAATTCTAAAGAGAACTCAATGGAAATATAGCCAAATAGTATGAAAAAAATCGTTCATATAACACACAATTTTGTTCTTAATAAAAGCAAAATAAAACCATATGGTATGTTAGTAAGCTGGCTACATCAAGAAATACATGAAACAGGTTTAGTAACATGTTAATGTTAGGATCTAGACAGTGGTTATATGGGTAGTCATTGTAAAATGATTTTAACTACTCTGTATTTTTAAAATTTTTCATAATAAAATGTTAGAATAAAATATGTGATAACGGCTTTTCAGCTATCAATTGGCAAAACAATGAAGAACTGATAACATAGTACTAGAGAGAGTCTGAGAGAATAGGCACTCACACATTGTTATGGAGAACTAGATAATTTCAACATTTAAAAGTTACATACTCTTGTGACACCTGGATGGCTCAGTGGAGTGTATGGCCATGATCTCGTGGTTTGTGAGTTCAAGCCCCACATTGGGCTCAGCGAGGTCAGCCTGTCAGCGCAGAGTGCAATTTGGATCCTCTGTCTTCCTCTCTCTGCCCCTCCCCCTCTTACACGCTCCCAAAAACAAATACTTTTTTTTAAAAAGTTACATACTCTTTCAAGTATTTCACTTTTAGTACCTATTCTATAGTTTACTAACTTAGCTGAGAAATTATGTATGTATAATGACCTCCACTGGGTCACCAGATATAATAAAAGCTGCTAGATATTTTGGTTATAGTTAATGGACAAATGCTTTAAAAATCTATGGTAAAACCGTAGCTGGAATATTATGCAGCCATTGAGTATATTCTGCTTATGTACTTATATGGACTAAAATTCAAATTATATACTCTTTAAGGCATGCCAACATTGAATTAAAAAATATAAAAAGGAATACATTTATATAAAAATTATAAAATGAAACAAATTTGCACACAAAATTATATAAGACAATATCTCTACAACTTTAGAAGAATTTTAAAAATGGAAATGACAAAAGTACCTCTGAAGAAACCTGGATAAGAGAGCTATTGTGCCCATCTGCATTAGGTAAGTTCAGTCTGTGGATGTTACTCCTATAATTTTTAGTGAATTCTTAAATATACAAACTTTATGTTCCCCCAAATTATAGTGTTAGCCCATTCTATTGTTATCCAAGATTTTAGATAAAAACAAATTTCAAATCTACTGTAATTTAGCTTAAACAATTATCATAAATCCTGACATGAAAATTGTTAATTCCTTTGAGGCTTAAGAAAGCATATTGGGGATATTATTTTCATAGCATGACTGGGTAAGAAGCAACAGATCCTCATCCATTCAGGATAAAAAACTCTCAACAAAGTAGGTTTAGAGGAAACATACCCGAACATAATAAAGGCCATATATGAAAAACCCACAGCTAACATCAGACTCAATGGTGAAAAACAGAGCTTTTCCTCTAAGATCAGGAGAAAGACAAGGATGTCCACTCTCATCACTTGTATTCAACATAGTATTAGAAGTCCTAGCCACAACAATCAGACAAAAATATCACAAAAATGAAAAACAAACAAACCACAAAAACAAACAAAAAAAAGGAAGAAAAGTCATTCAAATTGGTAAGGAAAGAGGTAAAACTTTCATTATTTGCAGATGATAGTATCCTCTATTTAAAAATCCCTAAAGACTCTATCAAAAAACTACTAGAATTAATGAATAAAATCATTAAATTCACAGGATACAAATCAATACATGGAAATCTGTTGCATTTGTATACACTAATAATGAAGTAGCAGAAAGAGAAATTAAGAAAACAATCCCATTTACAATTACACTAAAAATAATAAAATACCTAGGAATAAACTTAAAGGAGGTAAAAGACATGTATTTCAAAAACTATAAACCATTGATGAAAGATTTTCAAGAATTTAAAGATGAAAGAAATTAAAGAAATTAAAGAATTAAACAAATGGGAAGTTACTCCATGCTCGTGGACTGGAGAACCAATATTGTTAAAATAGTCATACTGCCCAAAGCAATCTCCAGATTTAATGCCATCTCTATCAAAACACCAACAGTTTTCAAAGAACTAGAACAAATAACACTAAAATTTGTATGGCACTACACAAGATCCTGAATAGCCAAAGCAGTCTTGAGAAAGAAGAGCAAAGCTGGAGGTATCACAATCCCAGATTTCAAGATGTACTACAAAGCTGTAGTAAACAAAGCAGTACAGTACTGGCAAAAAACAAACAAACAAAAAAAACCCAAAAAACAAAACAAATTAAAAAAAAACAAATAAAAACAAAACAAAACAAAACACACACACAGATCAATAGAAAACAATAGACATGCCAGAAATAAACCCATGCTTATATAGTCAATCTATGACAAAGGAGGCAAGAATATACAATGGGGAAAAGACAGTATGTTTAACAAATGGTTCTGGGGAAAATGGACAGTTGCCTGAAAAAGAGTAAATCTGGACTACTTTTTTACACCACACACAAAAATAAACTTAAAATGAATTTAAAGACCTAAATGTGAGTCCTGAAGCCATAAAACTAGAATAAAAACATAGGCAGTAATTTCTTTGACATCGGTTATAAAAATAGTTTTCTAGATATGCCTTCTTAGACAAGGGAACCAAAAGCAAAATTAGGCTGTTGGAACTACACCAAATAAAGAGCTTTTGCACTGTGAAGGAAACTGCCAACCAAACAGAAGGCAACAAAACTGAATGGGAGAAGATATCTGCAAATGATACATCTGATAAAGGCTCAATATCCAAAATACATAAAGAATGTATACAACTCAACACACACACACACACACACACACACACACACACACAAATAATCTTATTACAATGGGGAAAGGACCTGAATAGATATTTTTCCAAAGAAGACATACAAATGACAGACTCATGAAAAGATGCTCACCGTCACTAATCATTGGGGAAACGCATATCAAAACCACAATGAAGTACTTACTTTGCACTTGTCAGAATAGCTAAAATAAAAAAGACACAAAATAACAAGCGTTGATGAGTTTGTAGAGGGAAAGGAACTCCTGGTGCACCACTGGTGGGAATGCAATGAAAAACAGTATGGTTACTTAAAAAATTAAAAATAGGATTACCATATGATCCAGTAATTCCACTACTGGGTATCTACCGCAGAAAACAAAAACATGAATTTAAAAAGACATATGTAATCCTATGTTATTGCAGTATCATTTACAATAGCCAAGATATATATGGAAACAACCCAAGTATCCACTGATGGATGAGTGGATAAAGAAGATGTGGTGTGTACAAACAGACACAGTGGAATATTACTCAGCCATAAAAAAGAATGAGATCTTGCCATTTGAGACATGGACGAACCTAGAGGGTACAATGCTAAGCGAAATAAGTCAGGAAATTATAATTACCATATGATATCACTCATATTTGGAATGTAAGAAGCAAAACAAAATAACAAAGGAAAAAAAACCAAAAACACAGACTTTTAAATACAGGTTCCCATAAGAGTAGTGAGGGGGGATGAGTGAAATAGGTAAAAGGGATTAAGCGTACACTTATCATAATGAACACTGAAAAATGTATAGAATTATTGAATCATATTGCACACCTGAAACTAATACAACACTGCAAATCCATTATACTTCAATTTAAAAAAAGGAGAAGCAACAGATATCTAATACTTGTGTGTAGTTCTAGGTTCTATAGAAAAAGGAACATACGTTTTGGGTGAAAGACTCTTTAAAAAAATAGTATATAATTGAAAATACAATGTCAGGTACAAAAGTAAATATTTTAAATGAAATAAAAATTAACAATAAATTTCACACTTAAAATTTAAATAATATCATAAGCATCAAAAATCCAGAAATGACATTAGAAACTTATTATAATTGTTATCATCAGTTAATTGCCTGGTGCATGCCCCCATAATACATTTTTTCCCATATTTTTGCCTACTTAATATTTTTTGCCTCTTCATCTCACAATGATTTAATAATATTTTCTATTAAAACATACAAAGATAATTCAGTCTTTCTGCTAGCATGGTTGACCAAATTGTTATTATCATTATTACCATTCACTTAGATTTTTTCTTTCCTGCAGCTACACAGTCTCTAGACTTAGTGCGACTCTTCTGAAAAGGTCAATCCTCTGATGCTCAGCTCAGCCAATCCCTGTCATGCCCCTCTGGGAGGAGAAGCATAGGGGTAAGAGGAAGTTCCAGAAAGGAACTTCCGATTTCATTAAAGTATTGTTGATTTTGAAAATTACTGTGGGAGGTTTTTTTTTCCTTTCATAAAAACTATTGCTCTCAGCTTCTTATGATTGTGTTGGTGGTCTGCTGTTACTCTGTAGTTAATTCCTTTGATGTTATTGAGGATTTCATTGATACATGTTGTACTAGGAGGACCGACTCTGGCAACTGAAAATGCTTCCAGGTTGACGTATTCCATGATTAATTCTTTAACTGACACTGTCATCATACAACAGCCAATACAAAGCTCATTACATTTCTGTCCTATAAATTTCTTTGTATTTCTTAAGTAGTTTTGTGACATAGGATTAAGGCAGAAGCAATAGTAAAAGCGTACAGATTTCTGTTTATAGTAGTGGGTGTTTCTATAATGCTCTCTGAATATATGCTGTGATAAACAGAAATCTAGGATGACATTCAATGACACTTGACCTTTTGTGATTCCTAAACTTTAATGTAGATAGAATCTGTGAATATGAGGAGATATTCTCATGTTTGTTGCATTGTATGACAAAAGAGATTTCACAGATATAATTAAGGTCCCAAATCAGTGGATGGGGAGATGCTCCTGGGTGAAGAGGCTTAGCCTAATATGTTTAAAAGGCCTGGGGCTTTCCTAAAGACAGATAATCAAACATTCATTGATTCAATGGAGAAATATTATGTTGATTGTAGGGTGAGAAAATGCTCCACCATCCCTGGTACACACTTGATATTTTGGTAGCTTCTTGGCTTTCTGTCTGACATTCTAACAGCACTCAGTGACTAGGAATACTCACTGGTTTAAAAACATGTTGGATTTGATTTGTGTATTCGTTTAGGGTCCTAAAACAAAAATATCACAGATAGGTTGTCCTAAACAGCAAACATTTATTTCAGTTCTGAAAGTTGCGAAGTTCCAAGATGAAGATGCCGGCAGGTTGGGTATCTGTGAGAGTCTGCTTTCTGGTTCATAGACAGCCATTCTCTCCCTGTGTCTTCACATGATGGATGGGGTGAGGGAACTCTAAGGGATCTCTTTCAGAAGGTCACTAATCTCATTCATAACAGCTCCATTCTCTTGACCTAAATATCTCCTAGAGGCTCCACTTCCTAATATCATCACCATGAGTGTCAAGATTTCAGTATATGCATTTGGGGGTGGGTGGAGATAAACATTTAGTCCAAATAACAATTAGTCCAATTTGCATACCTTTTCTAATGGAAAAAAAAATGGACCATTCAGAAATCCTCCGCTGATATTCATAAATCTTTTAGTTGAGAGTGTAAGATAAATTATTATAAAATTTATTGCTAAAGACTGATAGAATTAGCAAAAGCAGAGTGAGCTCTTTGACAGAGGGAATGACTGTAACTTTTCCAAATATTCTGTTCCTTAACAAGAAACTCACAAAGGTGGTGTGGCTAGCTTGTTCTTTCAAATCAATTCCATTTATTTCCTATGTAGATCATTGATTTGACCTCCTAAGACTACTTCTTTCTTGTTTGGAACTTCCTTTTTTTCCTGAACATAAGTGGATCTGCTCCCTTGTAAATGTAATGTTCAGGAGGACTTCTGAGCTACTTTTCTCTAAGGTGGAGGAATTGGTAAATAATCACACATCTTGTTAAGGAATGAAAAGTTTACAATATGAAGACAACAGCATTACATTCATGAAAATTAATGTAGATACTGTTTCTTTTTAATTGGTGAGAATTTAGAATTCGATCTTGAAGAATGCAGTTATCCTAGAGTTGACAGTGACATTAATTTAATTCAATGCATTTTCAGATTTAAAAAAGTTTAGACTCCTGAAAATGTTTCACGGAGCCTTGCACCAGCTCTACCACCATCAGATATTTTTTCTCAACTTTGTGGAAGCTGAACTTAATTGTGTACCTGTTCCTTCTCTGTATCATTGTTCTTCCTAATGTGGGTTACACCAATGACACACTCAACACTCCCCCTTCTATTGCTCATTGATCACACTGCATCTTTATCCCCAGTGAAATCCTTCAATTATGTGCCACTCAATGTGGCACCTATAGGCATTTCAATAAACAGTGGGGGGGTTGTGAAAACACATGAGGATACATATTTTTGTCACTTTTAGAATCAAAGATCATGAAGGGAAGAAAGTGAAAGAACAGAAAGATGAAGGGTGTATTAACTTTAGCATCTGCTTCCTAGGGGCGCCTGGGTGGCTTGGTTGGTTAAGCCTCTGATGTCAGCTCAGGTCATGATCTTGCAGTTCGTGAGTTTGAGCATGGTGTCAGGCTCTGTGCTGACAGCTCGGATCCTGGAGCTTGCTTCAGATTCTGTGTCTCCCTCTCTTTCTGCTCCTCCCCTGCTCTCTCTCTCAAAAATAAAAATTAAAAAAAAAAAGAATCTGCTTCCTAAACAAATTGATTAGTGAATGATTTCCTTTTTCTTTCCTCTCATCCAGACTGTTTCTCCATTAATGTGAATTGGATAGAGAAGCAGAATTCCTAATTTAAGAGAGATGACCATTTTTGAGAACCTGGGGATTTCCCCTAATTTCCAATATATAAAATAGTAATGAAGAACAAATTTAAGCATGAGTTGCTGGTGGTCAAGTAAACAGAAAGAAAAAAAATGTCATTTAGCTTCGTATACATCCTTTGCCTTCTGTCCTCAGAGTGTGATTCTATAACCTTTCTCTGGTCATTCTTGTTTCCCACCCTCTCCTATACATTCCTGACTTCCACAGACTTTATGTTAAAATGCATAGGCTCTAGGTCAGGACACCTGGTTGTCAATCCTAGCTACGCAAGATCTTGTGGTAACTAGTTCTCCAAAGGTGGCCCCCATACACATTTCTTTCCCTAACTCATACTCTTGTATAGTCTTCTTGCACACTGAATCTTGTCTGAGCCTATAGTTCACTTTAGCCAATAGAAAATAATAAAGATGAAGCTATTAAAGTTCCAGGCCTAAGCCTTAAGAAAGCCTGACAGGGACACCTGGGTGGCTCAGTCGGTTAAGCGGCCGACTTCGGCTCGGGTCATGATCTTGCACTCCGTGAGTTCGAGCCCCACGTCGGGCTCTGTGCTGACAGCTCAGAGCCTGGAGCCTGTTTCAGATTCTGTGTCTCCCTCTCTCTGACCCTCCCCCATTCATGCTCTGTCTCTCTCTGTCTCAAAAATAAATAAAACGTTAAAAAAAATTAAAAAAAAAAAAAAAGAAAGCCTGACAGCTTCTGCTGTTGTGCTTTTGAGAGCCCTGAGCTACCATGTAAAAGATCTGGTTACCCTGCCTGAGAGACCATGTGGAGACGTCAACTATCGGGAGAGGTCACTTGGAGGTGAAGAGGCCAAGAGGGGGACACCCAGCCATCCCCAAAAGACACCAAATATGTCAGTGAGCCACCTTGAACATTCAAGCCCACTCATATAAAAAAAAATCTCTCCAGCTGTCCCGAGTTGTGCCACAGAATCATGAAAGAAAATGCCTGTGTTTTGTTTTGTTTTGTTTAATTTTAGGCCAGAGTTTCAGGTCTGTTTGGAAGCAATAGACTACTGAAAGACACACTAACTGTGAAACCTTGGTAATCACTTGACCTTATCAATTTTCTTATTAGTAAAATTGGATTTCTAATAATAATACTTGATTCATTGGGTTCGTGTGAGCACTGAATGAACAAGACATGGAAAGCTCTTGGATCTATTTGTAGCATGTAGTAATCCTCAATAAAATAACTGTTATTATTACTTTACTGGCTTTTCCTAGTTCCACAAATTTTGCTAGCATTCACAGCTCTTGCTTTCACCCATTGTGAACACTGCATTTGGCTGGGTCTTATCTTTTTCTCCTTATACGGTAGTTAGAAGATGAAGAGTATCTGAAATCCTGAGTTTACATTCTGACTCAGCCATTTACTAACTGTTTAAATTTGTGTACTAATTTCTTTGATCATTGTTTGTAGAATGGCCGCAGTAATGGCCATCTGTGTCTGATTCCTGGTAGGAAGTTTGCAAATGTTAATATATGTCAGGGGTTTACATAGATTAGTAACTTAAGAAAAAAAGCAATTTTTAAATAGGCACAATTATTATTCTTGGAACAAACAGCATCTCTAGGTGTCTTTCCAGATTATTATATGCAGATTTCTTTCCTCCAACCTCTGTGATTCCAACATAATCTGTGAAATGTCCCATAATCTATACAAGAATACATCATTTTGATTTGTTGATGTGTCTATCCAAATGAACTGCTAAGTTTTAAAACAGGAGCACATCTTAGTGATTTCTGCATAATGTGTCCATATTATAGACCATTTTTAGTAATTGACATTTGCCATTTTGTTGCTGCTGTTGTTTGTTTTGCCTGTTTTGGATATGATGATCTTCTGCTTTTGGGGAATCAACCATTGATCAACCACTGTATGAACTTTGGTAGAAGCAGGAACCTCATTTTTCATTTTAAAAACTGCATATGCCCATCACTCGGTCTCCCTAACTCTTGGCAACAAAGGAATAAACATGGTTTGGCCAGGTGGATATTTACACTCATGATTTTAATCTTATGGTCAATGACCCAAGGAGCAATAGAGAATTCACCTCAGCACAGGCAACAATGGTGACTATAGCAGGGAGGGTCTAGAGTCAGCAATGTGATGATGACTGTTGTGGATTGGATGTCCAGCCCGATTCTCTCTATAGTTGGTAGGAGTGTGGTGCTCACTACCTCAGCCACCACTGATTCCTTCCACATTCTGATTCTCCAGGCTTCCCTTAGCCCCTGTGAGACCACCATTATTCTCTCTAAATTCTTTTTCCACTTAACTTCATAGAACTGGCTTCTGCTGTTTGAAGCCAAGAACCCTGACTAGTTTAGTGCCCTTGACAAGAGAATCCTTGGAAGACGGGCTATAATGAGAATCCCTAACAGAGAGAGTTAGTGGCATTTTGACTAATGAGAAAAATTGAGAGAGGAGAATAGAAAAGATAGTTATAGCAGGAAGAACTGAAGGCTATTGATTTGCACAAATCCAACAAGAGTTTTTATATTAATCCATGAGGTATTTGGAGAGCAAATAATTCTGCTAGTAGATAACTGTGGCTCGTTATGTGGTCTTCAAATTTTTAGAATGAGGAAAATCACAGCAAGGGTCCCAGAATGGCTGCCATTAGCAAAGAAGGCAAAGGCTCACTGATGAGAAGTTTTCTCATCTTCAAATATCTCAAAGAAAACCAGGATCATGTCACTAGCAGAACTAGAAGAAGCACAGCAGCAAAATTCTCAGATGGATATTGTATTAGCATTTACATTGTTTAGCTTTACTGAAAAGATTAAATAGTGTACCAAATATGGTATTTATTTCCCAAAAGTCTTTTACGTCAACTACACAATGGAAAATTGGGTGAAAAAACTGCTTGATCAAGGACATTCCATTGCTAAGTGATTTTTTTTTTTTTTTTTTTTTTTTTTTGCTTTTCTACTAATGGTCTGGAATATACCAGAGAGAAATGGAGATAACCCATTACTGAGGAGTTTTTGGTTTTGGTTTAGTCAAATCAAAACCAAAGTTCAGTGAAACTGTGAGATTTTTAGGTATATTTTAAGAGGAACATGAAAATAAGATTCAATACAAGTCATTGTAAATGAATCATTCTGGTTACAATGCACAATTAGTTTTCAAAGTTGAATGTTCAGATCCTCTGAGAAGAATGGTATATGGAAAACTGTGCTTATAAATATCTTTGTTTTCTTCCCAATGACTCAGTGAGCCTGGGGGTGTGGGTGGGAGGGCAATGAGGGAAAACGATAGTGAGCCAGAACACATCCGTTTCTCCTAACCACAGAGAGGCCATCTTCAGTCTGCGTAGCTTATTGACATGATATCCTTCTTGTCCTGACTTCTTGGAGCCCATGTTGTTCTTATTAATACAGAAGATAGCATATAATATTATGGCCATTTGTTTATGTTTTATATCCTCCATCAACCTTAAGAGGAAGCTCTTGATTTAAAGTTTTTTTTTTATCACCCAACAGCAGAGGTAATGAAAAAATTACACAGTGAAGGCACTGTCTTATTAATTGATAAATTCTTGCCAACAGTCAGAAAAATTGTTTTTAAATTCAGTTTACATACTCACCTCTCAGGGTTTGAAAGTACTTGCAAAGATATAAGCAATTTGGGGAGAAAGAATGGCATGTAAAGAAAATTGTCACTCTTCTTGCAATATCTAAAAATTTCTGTAGACTGGTTTAATTTCTAGAGCTCCAGTTAACAGGAAGAATTGTCTGTCTACATGGTCTCTAATTTAATAAATGCAGCATTTGGCCAAATTTGTTTCCCCTTGCCTTTAAAGCAGTTGTCTATATTGGTTGTGATGAACTGCTTAATATAAATATTGCACAGTACCAAAAAAAAAGCATCATATAAAACAACCTTGAGCCAAGGCCTTTCAACTTTGGTATTACAGAGCCAAGCACATTAATTTTAACATAGTAGGCACTTACTACATGTTATTCTACATTATAGCAAATATTGCTTCAAGATACTGAATATACACATGGTTTCTAAAAATAAAAAAGTATAAACATAAGAAAGAAGTGGATTATTTAACTCTTTTAAATGATGCCATTTTCCCCAAAATAAAATAATCCAATATTGATAATGAACAATTTTCCACTTTATTCAATTTTAGTGAAGGAGAATGCTCTCCTGGCAACAGAATGTCTCCAAGTTATTCTTAATTTGATCCTTGTCTGTTCTATCCTGATGTGAAAGACAAATGGAGACTGTGCAGGCTCCTGGGCTCTCTATTGCTTCTTGCTGTAAAAATGCTTATTGTGTCCACAATTTGAAAAGCGATGGGGCATCACTACTCCATTTTTTTGGAGGTCAAACTAAGTCCCTTTTAGCATGGTTCAGATTAAGTAGAGTAACTTCTTTTTCCATTATTTCTTCATGTTAAATGATCCAGACACTATCTAACTTCAAGGACTGATTATTTCCCAGCAATATAAATGAGAATTGTGTTACCCTCACTTGGCTAAAAAGCAATTGGGTATTAGCAGCCAGTGGTTTTCCAAAGTGTCACTCCACTGTCCATCCTTAAACTTTTGTATCCCAGGCCAAAATGAAGACTTTGTTGAATTTCTTACCAGAGGAAAGGATTGATGAAGCGGGTACTTGATATATGAAGGTATGAACTCTTTTCCAACCATATACTAAGGGTCATCTCTGACCAACTGAAAGAGCAGAGAGTATACAGAAAGGCAGCATCATGACCGTTTTTGACAAGGAGTTTCTAGCACTAGCAGAAATGGAAAAAGTAGGCCACCTGGTCCCCCATCCTCCTCCACAGCTTCCTCCAACCAAAGGGGAACATTAGTGGTCTCTTATGGTGGCATGCAGTGGATTTGTTATGTCCTTTATGGTATGTATTATGCGTTGAATTTTGTCCCCCAAAAAGATATGTTGAATACTTAAACCCCTGTGCCACAGAACGTGGAAATGGGGTCTTTACAGAGGCAATCAAGTTAAAGCAAGGTCATTACTAATGGATACTAATCCAATAAGACTGATGTCCTCATGGAAAGGGTCAATTTGAACATGAGGACAGGCACAGAGAGGGGAGGCAATGTTGACAGGCATATGATGACAGAGGCAGGGATTGTAGTGAGGCAGCTGCAAGCCAAGAAATGCCAGGGATGTATAGTCATCATCAGATGGGAGCAAGAGGCAAAGAAGGATTGATTCTACTCTGAGTTACAGAGGGATTAGGGACCGGCTGACCTCTTGATTTTGGAATTCTACCTCCAGAACTTTGAGGGAAAACATTTCTGTTGTTTCAAGTCATGCAGTTCATGGAAATTTGTCATGGCAGCCCAAGGAAACTAGGACAGAATGCCACATTCTAATTTAATGCTCCCTTCATACTGTGAGAGTAGATGAGAGAAATGAGGTTACTTGTAGATACTGGAGGTCCACAAGGTTGTCAAGGCTGAAGTAACTATTTTGTAGGTAGCTGTACGCATCACTTCCCCCTAGCACATGGCTTCCCAGTTGTTTTTCAGTGAACTATTACTAGCTTTGTGGAGCAAAGGTTTGTTACAGTTTACCAATGTTTTGTGGAAACACTAGTGTACTATCACGTAATTGTGTTTGCTTTCTGATATCAGTATGCTATTCTTGACTTTAAGAGGCTGGCTGGATATAGAACATGGAGTTTATGTTGCTGTGGACACTCAGCTATTATGTTCTGTCATTAATTCATTAAGAATTTTCTATTCTGCAAAAACCACAAAAATACCTAGGGATAAATCTAACCAAAGAGGTGAAAAATCTATACACTGAAAACTATAGAAAGCTTATGAAAGAAATTAAAGAAGACACCAAAAAATGGAAAAAGATCCCATGCTCCTGGATAGGAAGAACAAATATTGGAAAATGTGATACTACCCAAAGCAATCTACATAGTCAATGCAATCCCTATCAAAGTAACACCAGCATTCTTCACAGAGCTAGAACAAATAATCCTAAAATTTGTATGGAACCAGAAAAAAACCCAAATAGCCAAAGCAATCTTGAAAAAGAAAACCAAAGCAGGAGGCATCACAATCCTGGACTTCAAACTATACTGCAAAGCTGTAATCATCAAGACAGTATGGTACTGGCACAAAAACAGACTCTCAGATCAATGGAACAGAATAGAGAACCCAGAAATGGACCCACAAATATATGGCCAACTAATCTTTGACAAAGCAGGAAAGAATATCCAATGGAATAAAGAGTCTTTTCAGCAAGTGGTGCTGGGAAAACTGGACAGCGACTTGCAGAAAATTAACCTGGCCCACTTTCTTGCACCATACACAAAAAGAAACAAAATGGATGAAAGACCTCAATGTAACACAGGAAGCCATCAAAATCCTCCATGAGAAAGGAGGCAAAAATCTCTTTAATCTTGGCCACAGCAACTTCTTACTCAACACGTCCAAGGGGGCGAGGGAAACAAAAGCAAACATGAACTACTGGGACCTCATCAAAATAAAAAGCTTCTGCACAGTGAAGGAAACAATCAGCAAAACTAAAAGGCAACCTACAGAATGGGAGAAGATATTTGCAAATGACGTATCAGATAAAGGATATCCAAAATCTATAAAGAACTTATCAAACTCAACACCCAAGAAACAAATAATCCAGTGAAGAAATGGGCCAAAGACATGAAAAGACACTTCTCCAAAGAAGACATCCAGATTGCCAACCGACACATGAAAAAAATGCTCAACATCACTCATCATCAGGGAAATACAAATCAAAACCACAATGAGATACCACCTCACATCTGTCAGAATGGCTAATATTAACAACTCAGGCAACAACAGATGTTGGCAAAGATGTGGAGAAAGAGGATCTCTTTTGCACTGCTGGCAGGAATGCAAACTGGTACAGCCACTCTGGAAAACAGTGTGGAGGTTCCTCAAAAAGTTAAAAATACAACCACCCTACAACCCAGCAATTGCACTACTGGGTATTTATCCAAGGGATACAGGTATGCTGTTTCAAAGGGATACATGCACCCCAATGTTTATAGCAGCACTACCAACAATAGCCAAAGTACGGAAAGAACCCAAATGTCCATCGATGGATGAATGAATAAAGAAGATGTGATATATATATACAATGGAGTATTACTCGGCAATTAAAAAGAATGAAATCTTGCCATTTGCAACTACGTGGATCAAACTGGAGGATATTATGCTAAGCAAAATTAGTCAGAGAAAGACAAATATCATATAGACTTCACTCATGAGGACCTTAAGAGAGAGAACAGATGAACACAAGGGAAGCAAAAATAATCTAAAAACAGGGAGGGGGACAAAACATAAGAGACTCTTAAATATGGAGAACAAACAGAGGGTTACTGGAGGGGTTGTGGGAGGGGAGATGGGCTAAATTATTAAGGGGCATTAAGGAATCTACTCCTGAAATCATTGTTGACTATATGGTAATTTGGATGTAAATTTAAAAAATGAAATTAAAAAAAAAGAATATCCTATTCTGCTATTTTAGAAGAAAATGCAAAACAGAATGTCAGGTAATTATGTTTGTTTCATAAGCAGATAAGATTGATTGTGGAATATTAAATTTCATCTTCCCTAAAGATTTGCAGTGTGGAATAAACCTATAATGGAGGGACTCCTAAAGATGTCAGGGTGGGTGTGATGATCCCCTCGTTGGTTGTGTGAAAATGTGAAGCAATGTCTTGAAAGTAATTAATGTTGCCTACTTTTATTTTATTTATTTTTTTTTATTTATTTATTTTTATTTTTTAATATATGAAATTTACTGTCAAATTGGTTTCCATACAACACCCAGTGCTCATCCCAAAAGGTGCCCTCCTCAATACCCATCACCCACCCTGCCCTCCCTCCCACCCCCCATCAACCCTCAATTTGTTCTCAGTTTTTAACAGTCTCTTATGCTTTGGCTCTCTCCCACTCTAACCTCTTTTTTTTTTTTTTTTTTTCTTTCCTTCCCCTCCCCCATGGGTTTCTGTTATGTTTCTCAGGATCCACATAAGAGTGAAACCATATGGTATCTGTCTTTCTCTGTATGGCTTATTTCACTTAGCATCACACTCTCCAGTTCCATCCACGTTGCTACAAAAGGCCATATTTCATTTTTTCTCATTGCCACGTAGTATTCCATTGTGTATATAAACCACAATTTCTTTATCCATTCATCAGTTGATGGACATTTAGGCTCTTTCCATAATTTGGCTATTGTTGAGAGTGCCGCTATAAACATTGGGGTACAGGTGCCCCTATGCATCAGTACTCCTGTATCCCTTGGATAAATTCCTAGCAGTGCTATTGCTGGGTCATAGGGTAGGTCTATTTTTAATTTTCTGAGGAACCTCCACACTGCTTTCCAGAGCGGCTGCACCAATTTGCATTCCCACCAACAGTGCAAGAGGGTTCCTGTTTCTCCACATCCTCTCCAGCATCTATAGTCTCCTGATTTCTTCATTTTTAATGTTGCCTACTTTTAGATTAAGCACCGAAGATTTATCTATTGATATCTTACCAGTTCCTCATAATTATTTTTTATTGTCCTTGTTTCCTTATCATTCTCAAACATCAACCATGTTCATTGTTCTTCCCAAGCATAACACAGTCTGCCTAAGATATCCAGATTTTACAGTTTCACAACTTATAGTTTGGCAGATAAAGCCCCACAGCAGTTATAAGGCTGGGCTTTGGAGAGAGAGAGGGTGGGGTTAAATACTAGATAAGCTTATTTTCTAGCTATGTCATTCATCTCTGGCAATTCCATTAACTTTGATGCTTCAATTTCTTTCATCTGGTCATGGGAAATTAATATTTACCTTATATCAATTTTAATAAGGGTTTTGATATGAATTAAATAATGTCATAATCATCATCACATAAGAAGTGAAAGCTCTTGTTTTCATTTTTCTTCATTTTCTTCCTTTTCCTCCTAAGAGACATTTATAGTTCTTCAAAAGAAAAAAAAAAAGCATGTTTCAAAACTTCAGTGTGAAGTTCATCCATAGGGTACTGCAAATTCCTAGAGACCCATTAAAGTAAAAGAAACACTTTTATGCTAGACTTTTGGTTGTACCTGATATAACTCCTTAATTTATTTTCTGTAGATATAGCCTACATGATTTTTGTACATAAAATCTAGTAAGGATGGGATAAAAATGCACATATAATGATATCTAGCAGTGTAGACCCCCAAAAGTGTTTCCATTGTATAATCCCTGTTTTGTTTTCCCATGAAAGCTCTCATTACACCATGCTGTCTCATTCTGTGAATAGTTCCAGATCAAACATACTCAGTTTACAAGTCAAATAATTTCCCCACATGCCAGAGGCATAAACACTGACCTTAAATTAAAACAAAAAATCGAGTTGTTATTATTCTGTCTTTGAAAATCAATGAGTTTAGTATTAGGAATTAGTTTTTCCTTTCCATCAGTACCAAAGAATCTTGTCAGAGCTCCTCTAACATGGTTTTGATGTTGTACAAGCAGAAGGGAATCAGTTCACACCCCTGCAGCTATTTGGCTCTGCTTGGATACCTGGGGCAAACCATGGCTCCGTTAGTGCAACAATTAGAGAGCTCTCATAGAGAGCACCTGGAAAAACGGTCTGAAGCTGTTTCGTCATTGTCACTAGGTCAAATATTAGTTCGCTCTTGCACCTCAACACTTGCAAAGATTTATCAATAATTCCATATTTTGCAATAAAGAATTTGTAGCAGCCTTTTGTGAAGTGGGGAGGAGTGGTTGGCACACTGGCCATTGGAGCAAAACTCCAGGCACTTCAGGCGGCCATCCTGCTGGCTGTAAAATCACAGGAAGACAGAAGAGTCAAATGCCAGCCTGTCAACCTCCTTGAAGAAGACGGATGGAACTATCAATAAACCAATAAAGCAAAGGCAGACTGATGCAAAGCAGTGGTGCTTGTGACAAGGAGCTAGCTGGAGAAGTGACAAGGGAGAAGTCAATAAGGCAGCTTATTACAGCCAAAGCTGATAAGTGATATCATTGTCAATAAGTAGAGACTGAGCCACCTGGGAGAATTCATGTCCCTTCAATCAGGAAAGTCAGAGTGGTTGGCAGATGTAGCCCTGTGTCTCATCCTGGGAATGGTATAAACTCTTTCTCCACTCTCTAGGGACAATGGTCATTCAGAGACAGGAGAATAGAACACACACATCTGGACCAATGACATCTCGACTCCATGATGCAGTGATGGTTTAGGGGGAAGGAGCGTTGTCTACAGCTGTAGTGTCATATCGTGTCACTCTCTCTAGCTTATCACCAAAGCAATGATAATTTTATTTTTCAAGATCAATTATTCTTCAAGAAATTTTCACCCAAGAGCCCAAACTGGGTTAAAATGCAATCAATCTGCATTCTATTCTAACTTACATGTACTTGTCAGAAATCATTAACCTATCAATGAATATGACAATGATGAATGATGATGATGATGCTTCATTGTCAAGATGCACAAAATTATTTCACACATGACTATGCACATCTCTCTGCACACTAAATGATAAAAGATAAGCAATAACTGAAGAAAAGTTCATAATGGCTGTGTGAAGTCAAGATTATTCTGATCTAGACATATTATTTCTCTGAGACCTCAAATGGTTCTAAACTATAGGACAAAATGAGACCATTTAAAATAATTTCAACTATGTAATTCTTCCAACGATGTATGTATGTTTTTGTAGATATGGCCTCTCTGTTGTCTTATGTTACTGAATATATTGAAAAGAGAACACATGTCAATGTGGCATTTTCCACCATCATTTTAAAGAAATTATTTACAAAACAGAGATAGTTATTTCAGGTTTCTTTGATATATTAGTAAGAAACTTACTCCATAGTAAGTTTCAGACAAATCTGTTTCCTAAGGGAAGTCTGTGTTAACTTCTATAACTATCCTGAATATTTGATTTAGCTGACTCTAGCCAGCATCACCAGGCTTACCCTTCACTAGGGAAGTGTGAAAATCTCAATAGATTCAATTCCTTCCAGGCCATCTCAGATTACTAATCCCTGTAATCATGAATTAATAGAAAGGCAGGGTTTGGTTGGGAGCAGAGTTGCCAAATATAACAAACGACTCATGGTTAACTTTGAATTTCAGACAAACAACAAGCAGTTTCATTTTTTTGTTTCAAATTTTTATTTAAATTGTAGTTAGTTAGCATATAGTGTAATATTAGTTTCAGGAGTAGAATTTAGTGATTCATCACTTAAATATACCACCCAGTGCACATCACAAAGAGCACCATCCTTACTCACCATCACCCACAACAAGTAACTTCTTGATGTAAGTATATCCCACTAAATATTTAGGACTTACACGGAAACATCACTGTTTATCTGCATTCAAATACAAGGTGTTTTGTAATTTTATTTGCTAAACCTGGCTACCCGAAAGCCAGATTTCTAGTATTTCCCTGCCAAGCAAGGGCAAAAACTTTATTTTTCTGATTTGGGCTTCCTGTACTTATCTTTCACAGACCACTTGAGAATTCTCTAATTCCCAGCTCCCCTGACCCACTGCACATAGGCACTTTGTGCAACTTCAATTGCCTCCGTCAATCTTGACTCTGTCCAGATTTAATTTAAACCGCAGGCTACATGCAGCATTTCTTCAATTGTTCTCCTTCCCATATATAAGTCATTCTTTGGCAAGTTGCTCACTGGAATTCCAGGTAAAGATATATATGAATTCAAACCAAGATTAGGTCAGTTATCCTCAGAGCTAGTTATTTCCTCATTTTCTTCCTGCTCTGAATCTACTGCATTGCGAATACAATATTAAAACCCCCAGCATGATGTGAAACCAGACCAGCAATAAAAAGAAAACCATCCATCTAATAATTTGTCCCATTACAATAATGGAATGAGATCATCCAAACAGTAACTTTTCAGCGGTCAGCAGCTACATCCCCCATTGCACTATGTCTTCCAGGACTCAATGTTATTTTCCACCTGTGGCTCAATTCACTTCATCTTCCTCCCTTTTGCCTTATTACCCTCACCTGCCAAAGCCTAACCAAGCACCCGAGGCTGCTGCCACGGACGAGAACGGGAAACCAAAATTGCAATAGAAAACAAAAGGCAATCGTGAAGCTTATCCTGTTGGATACGAGGGCTGTTTTGCCCGTCCAAGTTCAGAAGAGATTCCTTGCCTATTGTCTGAGCTGTCTCTAAGTGAAATTTGGACACACTGTGTCATGTGCCTGTTGTTCTAACAAGTCAGGAGTCAGGTGAAAGAATGCTTTAGCACAATTGGTTAATACTTAAGGAGAAAGCAAGTTCAGTATTTTTCAGAGTTTTCTAAGTTAGAAAACTGTGACCACGGTCCAGTTGTTTGAACTTTGTCTTCCATTAAAGCTCCTAAAATTGTTGCTGGTCTTTTTCATTTATGGTTTGCAATTAAAAAAAAAAAAGTGAGGCTTGAAAATAATGTTCTCAAAGGGGCGTGGTCTTCAAGTATTATAATACCCTGGTCATTAGTCATTTATATCTATTCCTCTTCTAAAACAAAATATCCTCTGCCTTTTAATTTATCTTCTTAGAGAATTACTGGTTCCAAAATTAAAGGACACTATTCTAGTTCAGTGTTTCCCGAAGTCCTGTAACCAAAGAAATAACATATATTACAGGACCCTTAAGAACCCTGTCAGGTACTAATAAGAGCTTGAGTGGTATTTTCAATATTCCAAAGTGTTACAACACATGAGGCATAGAACTCAGCATAAGACTGTTTACAATAAATTCTTAACTTTAGGCTAGTATACTGTCAAGTCAAAACAGCTGCTACCTGGTAAGTATTTGTATATATGCTTTGACTATTCAGTGACTATCCTAACAAATAGCTATTGCTCATTAGGGAATAAAGTTTTCCAAAACATTTAAGTAAAACAGAAATAAAAATTATATCTTTACCTCACACCAAAATCAATTTAGGCACTATAAATACCAGAAGAATCTATATGTGAATTTTATATAAACATGAGGGTGTAAAAAATATTCTAAGTGAGACATCACAGGTAGAAACAGTAAAATATCATCAACTATATTTCATAATTTTTATTTGACAAAAATGTTTGTAAATAAAATTAAAAGCAATCACAGATAAATAAAAAATGATAAAATGTTAAGATGATACCACATAATGGATTTTTATAAATCAAATAGAATGACATCGATAGGATAAGAAAATCCTAAAAAAGGTCAAAATCTATTAACTTTAGTTTTAAAATATAGCCTGGGAGTTCCAGGAGGCACACATTTAAAACAATATTCTTTTCTACTTATCAGACTAGAAATTATTTTTAAAAGTGACCATGTCCAATGTTTTTTGAGAGTAGGTGAAAGAGGAACTCTTCATACTAGTGCTAGAAATGTTACTATAGAGGAAAATATAGCAGCAAGCATCAAAATTGGAAAAAAAATGATTGTAACCCTGCTTTAGTAGCTTCACTTTCAAGATTTCTCTTAAGTATTCAAAAAGGTGAACAAATAAGGAGACTGCCTATCGCATTTTGTACATAACAATACTAAGAGCAGCATTTTTTATGATGACAAAAATTGTACAATCTGAATGTCCAATGATAGGAGATATACAAACCACACAAAGATCAATGTGTTTATTGATGCCACACATCAATAAAGGATTTATATCAAAATTGTCCAGATAAGACTTTTGGTGCCAGCCACACTGGTATAGACCCACTACAGCCTCTCTCTCTCTCCCTAGTCTAAAATCTCTGAGCAAAATATAAAAAGCAACTGTCTTGGATTCTGAAGAATTAATAATAGTAGGCAGAATGGAAATAGATGCCACACTTGATGGTCCTAAACAAGCCAGGACTTTACCTAAAAGCCTCTCTTCTGTAGTATTCCGCAGCCAGCTGGGACAGCAATGGTATCCATTTATTTCTGGCTAGAGAACCAGGAAAAGGAATCTCTGTAAGCAAGGAGGATTAGGGGACTTTCCTTTTCCTTTTTTTGTTTCCTTTAAATTCCATTCCATTTTATTTTACTTTTAATTTAATTCAATTGATTATTTCTGCTTTTTCTTTTTGGCCCACCCTGGACTCCTTAGTCGTGGGGCGGAGGCAGAAAGCTGTGGTAAAACCCAGAAACCACAACAGAACGCATATCTTTCTGTACAGAGAAACTGCAAAAACAAAAAAACATGTGATCCAAAAAGTGTAGGGATCTCCATTATTTTGTTTCTTGTCTTGTTACACTGCATTGTCCAAATGACAATCACAAAAAACTATGAGGCAGTGGTGGGATAAAACTCTGAGGAAACAAACAAACAAACAAACAAAACCATCCAAATAAATAAAAAACACTTCTGCCTTTAGAGGCAGAGGATTGGAAAAAGTTAACCCTGGAGCTAGAGATGGAGGAAAGAATACTGGAGACAAACAGACCTGGAAAAGGGTTTCCTGATCTTGTGTGTGAAGCAACCTAAGCCCTGGGCTTATTATGCCTGAGCTGCAGATGTAGGGGAAAGGCCAAAGGTAACAGAACAAAGGCTTTGAACATGTAACTGACCTTGAAATGACAACCTACAAAAGATAAAACACTCTAAACCCAACTGGGTTGATAAGCTTCTGAAATAAAAATGAAATCAACACTCAGCAAAGGATTATGAAAATATTTAGAGATTCAAATACAAAATTAAACATATCTAGGGCACAATCCAAAATTGTTACACATACAAAGAAAAAGAAAACTGTGACAAATTCTCAAGCAAAAAGATAATGAATAGATGTGAAGCCAATCCTGAGATGATGCAGATATAGCAGTTACTAGTCAAAGACTCTATCATAGGTAAAATAACCATGCTACGTGAAGAAGAGATAGATGTTCTTGAAATAAAAGAGAGAATTTCTTGGCAGAGAAATAGAAACTATTAAAAAATAACCATTGGAAATATTGGAAAGAAGAATTACCATATTTGGAGTAAAACAGTTTGAGATCATACCATGCACACTTTCAGAACACAATGCTATGAAGCTTGAAATCAACCACAGGAAAAAGTCTGGAAAACCTCCAAAAGCATGGAAGGTAAAGAACACCCTACTAAAATATGAATGGGTCAGCCAGGCAATTAGAGAAGAAATCAAAAGATATATGGAAACAAATGAAAATGAAAACACAACAATCCAAACACTTTGGAATGCAGCAAAGGCAGTCGTGAGAGGAAAATACATTGCAATCCAGGCCCATCTCAAGAAACAAGAAAAACCCCAAATACAAAATCTAACAGCACACCTAAAGGAACTAGAAGCACAACAGCAAAGACACCTCAAGCCCAGCAGAAGAAGAGAAATAGTAAAGATAAGAGCAGAAATAAACAATATATAATCTAAAAAAAACTGTAGAGAAAATCTATGAAACCAGGAGTTTTTTTTTTTTTTTTTTGAAAAAATAAACAAAAGTGATAAACCTCTAGCCAGGCTTCTCAAAAAGAAAAGGGAGATGACCCAAATAGATAAAATCATGAATGAAAATGGAATGATTACAACCAATCCCTCAGAAATACAAGCAATTATCAGGGAATACCATGAAAAACTATATGCCAACAAACTGGACAACCTGGAAGAAATGGAAAAATTCCTAAGCACCCACACAGTTCCAAAACTCAAACAGGAAGGAATAGAAAATTTGAACAGACCCATAACCAGTGAAGAAATTGAATCAGTTATCAAAAATCTCCCAACAAATAAGAGTCCAGGACCAGATGGCTTCCCTGGGGAATTCCACCAAACATTTAAAGCAGAGAAAATATCTATCCTTCTCAAGCTGTTCCAAAAAATAGAAAGGGAAGGGAAACTTCCAGAATCATTCTATGAAGATAGCATTACTTTGATTCCCAAACCAGACAAAGACCCAGCAAAAAAAGAGAACTACAGGCCAATATCCCTGATGAATATGGATGCAAAAATTCTCAATAACATACTAGCAAATCGAATTCAACAGCATATAAAAGAATTATTCACCATGATCAAGTGGGACTCATTCCTGGGCTGTAGGGCTGGTTCAATATTTGCAAATCAATCAATGTGATACATAACATTAATAAATAAAGATAAGATCCTGCCAATCGATGCATAAAAAGCATTTGACAAAATTCAGCCTCCTTTCTTAACAAAAACTCTCGAGAAAGTTGGGATAGAAGGAACATACTTAAACATCATAAAAGCCATTTATGAAAAGCCCACAGCTAATATCATCCTCAATGGAGAAAAACTGAGAGCTTTCCCCCTGAGATCAGGAACATGACTGGGATTGTCCACTCTCATAGCTGTTGTTTAACACAGTGTTGGAAGTACTAGCATCAGCAATCAGACAACAAAAGGAAATCAAAGGCATCAAAATTGGCAAAGATGAAGTCAAGTTTTCACTCTTTGCAGACGACATGATAATATACATGGAAAATCTGATAGACTCCACCAAAAGTCTGCTAGAACTGATACATGAATTCAGCAAAGTCGCAGGATACAAAATCAATGTACAGAAATCAGTTGCATTCTTATACACTAATAATGAAGCAACAGAAAGACAAATAAAGAAAGTGATCCCATTCACCATTGCACCAAGAAGCATAAAATACCTAGGAATAAATCTAACCAAAGATGTAAAAGATCTGTATGCTGAAAACTATAGAAAGCTTATGAAGGAAATTGAAGAAGATATAAAGAAATGGAAAGACATTCCATGCTCATGGGTTGGAAGAATAAATATTGTTAAAATGTCAATACTACCCAAAGATATCTACACATTCAATGCAATCCCAATCAAAACTGCACCAGCATTCTTCTCGAAACTAGAACAAGCAATCCTAAAATTCATATGGAACAACAAAAGACCCCGAATAGCCAAAGTAATTTTGAAGAAGAAGACCAAAGCAGGAGGCATCACAATCCCAGACTTTAGCCTCTACTACAAAGCTGTCATCATCAAGACAGCATGGTATTGGCATAAAAACAGACACATAGACCAATGGAATAGAATAGAAACCCCAGAACTAGACCCACAAACGTATGGCCAACTAATCTTTGACAAAGCAGGAAAGAACATCCAATGGAAAAAAGACAGTCTCTTTAACAAATGGTGCTGGGAGAACTGGACAGCAACATGCAGAAGGATGAAACTAGACCACTTTCTCACACCATTAACAAAAATTAACACAAAATGGATAAAAGACCTGAATGTGAGACAGGAAACCATCAAAACCCTTGAGGAGAAAGCAGGAAAAGACCTCTCTGACCTCAGCCGTAGCAATTTCTTACTTGACACATCCCCAAAGGCAAGGGAATTAAAAGCAAAAAATGAACTACTGGGACCTTATGAAGATAAAAACTTCTGCACAGCAAAGGAAACAACCAACAAAACTAAAAGGCAACCAACAGAATGGGAAAAGATATTTGCAAATGACATATCAGACAAAGGGCTAGTATCCAAAATCTATAAAGAACTCACCAAACTCCACACCTGAAAAACAAATAATCCAGTGAAGAAATGGGCAGAAAACATGAATAGACACTTCTCTAAAAATGACATCCAGATGGCCAACAGGCACATGAAAAGATGCTCAGTGTCACTCCTCATCAGGGAAATACAAATCAAAACCACACTGAGATACCACCTCACGCCAGTCAGAGTGGCTAAAATGAACAAATCAGGAGACTATAGACACTGGAGAGGATGTGGAGAAACGGGAACCCTCTTGCACTGTTGGTGGGAATGCAAACTGATGTAGTCGCTCTGGAAAACAGTGTGGAGGTTCCTTCAAAAAATTAAAAATAGACCTACCCTATGACCCAGCAATAGCACTGCTAGGAATTTACCCAAGGGATACAGGAGTGCTGATGCATAGGGGCATTTATACCCCTATGTTTATAGCAGCACTTTCAACAATAGCCAAACTATGGAAAGAGCCTAAATGTCCATCAACCGGTGAATGTATAAAGAAATTGTGGTTTACATACACAATGGAATACTACTTGGCAATGAAAAAGAATGAAATATGGCCTTTTGTAGCAACATGGATAGAACTGGAGAGTGTTATGCTAAGTGAAATAAGTCATACAGAGAAAGACATATACCATATGTTTTCACTCTTATGTGGATCCTGAGAAACGTAACAGAAGACCATTGGGGAGGGGAAGGGGAAAAAAAAGTTAGAGAGGGAGGGAGCCAAACCTTAAGAGACTCTTAATACTGAGAACAAACTGAGGGTTGATGAGGCGTGAGATGGAGGGGGAAGTGGGTGATGGGCATTGAGGAGGGCACCTGTTGGGATGAGCACTGGGTGTTGTATGGAAACCAATTTGACAATAAATTTCATATTAAAAAAAAGTAAATAAACATTAAATTTGTAAAAATGATGATTAAAATGATATGGCAGGCATATATCCAGAAAGATCAAAATTACATGAAATGTAAATGTGATAAATATACAAATTAAACACACAGTTGCCAGACTGGATAAAAGGAGAGAACTATATGTTGTCTATAATAAAAAAAAAAAAAAAAATATATATATATATATATATATATATATATAATTACATAATTTCATGGAAAAGAATAAAAATAAATAAACACACTTTTTAAATAGCTGGTATGGCTCTATTTACATCAGACAAAATAGACTTTAAAAGAAAAACATTACCCAGTGTAAAATTGGGGGGTTACCTTAGGATAAAAAGATAAATTCACCAAGAAATAATAATATGAAATGTGTATGAATGTAACTGTATGGTTTCAAAAATAATTGAAGCAAAAACTTATGGAATTTGAAAAAGGCAAATCTACATTTAAAGATCCCTGAACACTCCATTCTCAGTAATTGATAGAACAGAAAAACAAAATTAGCAAGAGTATAGAACATCTAAGCAACACTATCTACCAACCCAACCTAACTATTTACTGGACACTCGAACCAACAACTGCAGATACACACACATTTCAATTGTGCATGAGTCATGACCACAGGAGACCATAATGTGGTTCATAAAATAAGCTCTGACAAATCTGACAGAAATAAATCATGCAAAGTATGTTCTTTAACCATAACATCATTAAACAAGAAATTAATGTCAGTCAGTAAGACAACAGAAGAATCTCCAACTGCCTAAAAAGTAAACTAAATAAAACACTTATAAACATCTCAATACAAAAACCTCTCAGGAAAATTGGGAAACATTTTGAACAGAATAAAAGTAAAACTACATCAAAATGTGTGTGATGTAGTGCAAAAAAAAGGCTTAAATGAAATTCATGGCAGGGGCACCTGGGTGGCTCAGTTGGTTAAGTGTCCGTTCATGAGTTTGAGCCCCACATCTTTGGGAGTCTCTTTCTCTATCTGCCCCTCCCCCATCTCTCAAAAGAAATCAATTTTAAAAAAATGAAATTCATGGCATTAAAAGTTTACATTAGGAAAGAAGGTCTCGATCAAAGAGGTTTTTGCCCGTTTTCTCCTCAAGGATTTTGATGGCTTCCTGTCTTACATTTAGGTCTTTCATCCATTTGACTTTATTTTTGTGTATGGTGTAAGAAAGTGGTCCAGGTTCATTCTTCCGCATGTCGCTGTCCAGTTTTCCCAGCAACAGTTGCTGAAGAGACTGTCTTTATTCTACTGGATATTCTTTCCTGCTTTGTCAAAGATTAGTTGGCCAAAGATTAGTTTCTGGGTCCATTTCTAGGTTCTCTATTCTGTTCCATTGATGTGAGTGTCTGTTCTTGTGACAGTACCATACTGTCTTGATGATTTGATCTTGGCTGCAACACTTTTTACTCAACATGTCCCAGGGGGCAAGGGAAACAAATGCAAAAATGAACTACTGGGACCTCATCAAAGTAAAAACCTTCTGCACAGCGAAGGAAACAATCAGCAAAACTAAAAGGCAACCTACAGAATGGGAGAAGATATTTGCAAATGACATATCAGATAAAGGGTTAGTATCCAAGATCTACAAAGAAGTTATCAAATTCCACATCCAAAAAACAAATAATCCAATGAAGAAATGGACAAAAGACATGAATAGACACTTCTCCAAAAAAGACATCCAGATGGCCAACCAACACATGAAAAAATGCTCAACATCACTCATCATCAGGGAAATACAAATCAAAACCACAATGAGATACCACCTCACACCTGTCAGAATGGCTAACATTAACAACCCAGGCAACAACAGATGTTGGCGAGGATGCAGAGAAAGAGGATCTCTTTTGTACTGCGGGTAGGAATGCATGATAGTGCAGCTACTCTGGAAAACAGTATGGAGGTTCCTCAAAAAATTAAAAATAGAACTACCCTATGACCCAGCAATTGCACTACTAGGTATTTATCCAAGGGACACAGGTGTGCTGTTCCGAAGGGACACATGCACCCCAATGTTTATAGCAGCACTACCAACAATAGCCAAAGTATGGAAAGAGCCCAAATGTCCATTGATGGATGAATAGATAAAGAAGATGTGGTATATATATATATACGATGGAGTACTACTCGGCAATCAAAAAGAATGAAATCTTGCCATTTGCAACTATGTGGATTGAACTGGAAGGTATTATGCTAAGCAAACTTAGTCAGTCAGAGATAGACAAATATCATATGACTTCACTCATATGAGGATGTTAAGAGAACAGATGAACACAAGGGAAGGGAAGCAAAAATAATCTAAAAACAGGGAGGGGGACAAAACATAAGAGACTCTTAAATATGGAAAACAAACAGAAGGTTACTGGAGGGATTGTGGGAGGGAGGAAGGGCTAAATGGGTATGGGGCATTAAGGAATCTACTCCTGAAATCATTGTTGCACTATATGCTAATTAATTTGGATGTAAATTAAAAAAAAATAAAATAAAAAAAAAGAATAAAGGTCTCAAGTCAATGACCTATTTTTCTACTGTAAGAAACTTGAAAAACAAGAGCAAATTAAATCTAAGTCAACCAAAAATGAATAATGATAAAAACAGAAATAAATGAAAGGAAAACATGAAAGGTCTAGAGAAAACCTCTGAAAGCAATAGTTTTTCATGAAAGATCAATAAGTCGATTACCTTTAGCCAGATACAACCTACCATGATCAGGATCGAAAGTGGGAAATCGCTAGAGAATGTACAACTAATAAAAAGATAATAAAAATACTAAAAGCAACCCTGTGCTCATAAATTACATACCAGAGATGAAATGGATCAAGTCAGTAAAAGAAATACACTATTAAAAATCACTTCAGAAGAAGGATAATTTGAATAACCCTTTATTTATGAAATAAGTTCAATACATAGTTTAAAGAAAACCTCAAGTAAATATAGTTTCATTGACCAATTCTATGAATTGTTTAAAAAAGATATACTACCAAATCTACACAATCTCTTTCAAAAAATAGAACATGGGACTCTTCCCTACTCATTTTTATGAGGCCAGTATTACTTGATACCAAAATTGAACAAAGATATGATGACACAGAGAAAGCACAGACTAATCTCATTCAGGAAGACAGAGCCAAATATCCTTGATAAATCTAGCAATCTATTTAAAATTAATACACCATGACCAAACTGAGTTTCTACTAGGAATACAAGGCTAACTCACCATTTAAAATCAATCAGTGTAGGGTGGCTAAGTCAGTTAAATGGCTGACTCTTGATTTCAGCTCAGGCCATGATCTCAGGGTCGTGGAATCCAGCCCCAGGTCAGGTTCTGCGCCGATCATGGAGCCTGCTTGGGACTCTCCCTCTCCCTCCCTCTCTGCCCCTCCCCTGCTTGTGCTTTTTCTCTCTTTCTCAAAAAATAAATAAGCATTTTTTAAAGTTAAAAATAAAATAAAATCAATCAGTGTAATTCACAAGCTAAAGAGGAAAAAGCATACAGTCAGCTCAATAGAGCAAAACCATTTGCCAAATTCAAAACACATTCATGATGAAGACTAGGAACAGAAAGAAGCATCATTAACCTTGTAAAGATTATCTACAGAAAACTTTAGATAACATCAGACATAAGGGTCAAAGACTTAATGTTCTTTTCTTTAAGACTGGTAATAAGGCATCATACTCCATACTCAACACTCTTAATCAACATCATGCTGGAAAAATCCAGCTGGCTCAATAAGGTATGATAAAGAAGTAAGAGCATACTGATTTGAACAGAAGAAATACAACTGTATTTGCAGACAATGTTATTGTTTACATACAGCAACCTGAAGAAATATACAAAAACTATTCTAGAACATGTGTGTTTAGCAAGGTTATAAGATACAAGGTCAATATTTAAAAATCAATTGCATGCATAATGCACATCTCATAGCACCTTACAGAGTGGGTGCTAATTAAATATCTGTGGCTTTAAGCAATGTAAACTAGACATATAATTTGACTTAAATATTTGTATCCAGTGGCTAACATTTAAAAAATTATGGGATGATATAATTAAAAGTCATGATTTTAAAGGTGAATCTAGATAGAGGAGTTACTCTATTCTAGGGAGAGGGATTGTTGATAACTTTTTGCTTTATGTTTTATTGTATTCTTTATGTATAAAAAAGAGAAAAAAACACTAATAAATTATGAAATTGGCTGTCTCATAATATATTGAAGACTGTGAGATGTCCATTTTTCCAATACCTTACTGTTTAGAGCATGTGTGAGAAAAATAATATGCCAAATCAATGATGACATCAGATCTAGTCGAAACATTTTACTCATTGTCAAGGCCGTTCCATGAGAAATTCTGGGAAATTTTGTTCTAAGAAACTGTGATTCAAGGAAGAATAAGGCATAGATCTTGTCTGACAAGTCTCAAATACTTGTGGTTAGATGGACAGATTCAAACACTTATTTGTCAGTTTGTATTTAAAAAGTTCAAACACCAGCTACTGATTGATAGATTCAGACACATAACAAATTTGTTCTAAAGTTATCATGGAAAACAGTGTTTTTTTGAAACTGTAGTTTGGTCATGAATACTCCTCCCTGCTAGGAACTTAAATGTGTAGGAATAGAACATTTCATAAAAAGCAGGAATAAATTCTTTTTTACAGATAACCTAAAGATCTCATCTGAATGTTCAAGTAAAGTACAATCTGATTTAGATAGCTAGTTTTATAAACTGTTTCATGCATTGCTGATTGAAACAAGTCATTTTAACAGGAAAAAAAAAAAACTAAAAATAAATCCTGGTACAAATAAAACTAAGAAGAAAAGAAAAAAAAAAAATTGGGACCAACAATTGAGCAAGTGACCAAGCATAATTTTATACAAACAACTGCTATCAATTGGAAGACTCAAATAATTTTCTATTAATTTTTTCCTCCTCTTAAGCACAGTTAGCCTCACAAAAGTAGCTATCTGCCTACATTAAGTTGTGGATGTATGCACATGACTCACAGAGAGACATCACAGCACCTGAAGTCCCAACAACTCAGGTCGAATTTCAGCTCTGCCATGTTCTTGCTCTATTAATGTGGAATATACTTTTAATATGTGTAAGCCTCAAATTTATTGTCTTATAAGGATTATTTACTTCATAATGAAATTGGGAAATACCACAATTCGATGCTTAGAAAATTCTTAATATTCTGCCTAAAAATTAAGAAATGCTTAATAAATGCTTGGCATTACTGCTATCATTACTATAGTACTTCCTAAATAATTGCTAAATAAATATAAAAATAATGGATTTATTTAATTTCATGATTACCTGAAAAGTAAACCACTCTCAAAATGGCATGAATTTAACAAATTATTTTGCTATGGTCTCTACTCATTCAAGACAGTAGTTATATTTTTATAAATATAAGTCACCTTAAAAAATATAAGTCACCTATGGTATTTTGCAAAGAGACCAACCTTGAAATTTATTAAATAACCTAAGTATAAATAAAATATAAACTATAAACGGATATCTTTTACCCTCTGTTTCTCATGACTTCAGAAGAATGTGAAATTGGTTCTATATTCATTCTGAGAAGAAATGATTTTTTAAATAAATCTATAACTTAAGGAAAAATTTTTTTTCCAGACATTTTGGTGAGTTGAGTAAAGGTGTGTTTCTTAGAGTACTGTATTCCTTATAAGGAATACTTTTTTCCACAGGGAAAATCAGACCTGAAGTACTAAGAAGTCTAATTAGTTAGTCTCCATCACCAGAGAACTTTATCCAAGTACACTGGAGCCTATTTACACTGAAGGGTAAATACCCTTCAAAAATAACTTGGGAGTGTAGTAACCAATTTATAGGCAATAGCTCATGGAGAACAAATATTAGATAGAGATTCTGCAGGGGAAATCTAGGAAAGCTCGATGTAACTATCCTCTTCTGAATTTTCCTAGTGTGTTGACCCTAGGGTAAAAATCTCCTCAACACCTTCTACCTCCTCTCCTACTCCAAGTGACGAGTTTATCTCAGTCCATTTGAGCTGATTTTTCAAATTCATTTCAAGAGAAAAGAACCAAATGACTTCCCCACAGCTCAGTTGGAGAACCACTGTGGTAGAGGAGACACTGATATACAGTTTTCTGGGAGATAAGGACAATCTTTGAAATGGAAAATGATAGGAGAGAAAAAGAAAAGAGCTAAATAATAGCCACATAGCATGTCTACTGAAAAGAGTTTTATCTTTAGCCGAAGGGTTGATCATGATTTGAGCTTCATCTGTTACAATAGCTACCTCAAGAGAAATAAAAAAATACATGGGGTAGAATTATTTTCCTCTATCTTCCATTTGCACAGCAAAAACTTATGGAGCCCTCAGTAGAAAATGAACTTCAGTATCAATCACTGTAACTACTAGCTGTAACCTAAATCCTACTCTAATTAATTAGTCTTAAAATATTAAATATGACAAAATTTCTTTGGAATTGTTTCCTGTGGGAATAAAAGCCTGCAGATGTATCCGCTTCAAGGGCAGACAGAGACATGTGGAATCTTTGCTGTTTTCGCAGAAATGGTCAAATGACAATAATCATGAACAATATTGCAGCCGTTTCTCATCCTGTAGGGTCAAAGTTACAGGCACACTATGAAAAGTTTAAAATCATTTTTAAGTTTCTCTTTCAACAGCTGAAAGGCAAGTAATAAGATCACCCTTGGTGACAAAACCAAACCACAGCCTCATCCAACACTTGCTTCCATCCCGTTTACCCCACAATATTAAAGGGAGGAGTGCTGCTAACTTTAGAAGTACAATATAACAGCCGTTCATTAGATCCTGGAAGTACAGCTGGGCTTTCTGTCAAGGTGGGTCAGCTGGATCATAAAAGACACTGACAGATGTGTCAGTCAAGTGAAATTGCAAAGATGAGTTCTAACTCTTTCTTCCACCCGGAGACCTCTTTTAGTATTAAGGTCACTGAGCAGTGCTATCTCTGGGTGAGAATTACCAGGTTTATTCTGTCTCCTCACCTCTCACCCCCATGAAAAGTTTTGGCTTTAAGATATGTGATGTTAATGTTGTCTTTTTTAGGTGGGCACTCTGTTGAAACTGGACTTACAGCTCAACGGATTTATGATAGCACTATGATGCTAAGAAGAAACACATACATTTAATACGTCAGCAGAAGGGTGGCTTGTTAATTTTAAAGAGGTTTGTAGGAAAAACTCAAACATCACACACACAGACATGTGCACATGCACACACATGTGCACACACAAACAGCCCATGTGCTTGTCAACTACTCCACATCTGGTCTGTTCTTCCACAGAACAAAAGGCTAATTTGCCCATCATGCTTCTCCGTCAGACTTTTGTCAGAATGAAGACTATCACAACAGGGTGTGATTGATTGTCCCCTGAAGTACAGTTGTACTTGGGAAAGTAACTTGAATAGTTAAATTCTCTCCCAACATATTTTATTAGCTTGATGTTTGTGGTTATATCTGACAGTGTAATGACATAAGCTATTTGTGCTGTTCTCTGAGAAGAAATATTGATTTGTCCCTGAGTCTTAACTGATGATGTTTGCAATGATTTTTGAGAATAGACTTTTTGCTTCTTGACACTCTTTTTTTTTTTTAATGTTCATATATTTTTGAGAGAGAGAGAGTGCACATAAGTGGGGAAGGACAGAGAGAGAGAGAGGGAGAGAGAGAATCTCAAGCAGGCTCCAAGTTGTCAGCGCAGAGCCTGACATGGTGCTGAACTCATTAAACGTCAGATCATGACCTGAGGCAAAATCAAGAGTCCACTGCTTAACCCACTGAGCCACCCCGGCCTCCCAGCTTTTTGATACTCTTAATTTGTGTTTGATTTCGAAGAGTCTACTAACATTCATTTATTTTCTCAATTCTAATTTCTTTCGTATTTTCATCATGATTGAATTCATTTCGTGATCTGTAAATTGGGCAATGAAAAGTTAGTTTTACTTAGAAAGGAAAACATAATTAACTCAATTATAAATTTTATAGTAATTATTTCCATCACTGTAGTGTATAGTTAGCAATTCTCTGTTCAAGAAATATAACCTCTGTTTTGTTGAAGGTGTTCATATGAAAATTAGCATAATGCTTTCATAGCAAAGTAGACATACTCTAAGTCACATATGGGTTGGATCGGACAGGAAGGCATCTCAAACAATAGAGAAGTGTTGACCCAAGGGTAATACCATTGGACTCTGACTAATTATATCCCTTATAGGAACTGATACAAATATACATGTATTATTTTTTGTTAAGGTCCATAGAATCTCTTAAAGTGTGTCAATTTAATGGAATTTAAAAACCCTCTGATTACACTCTAAGCTTTATACATTGAAGAAATATTTATAAGACAGATGAATTGTAATTGAGGAAACAAGGTAAGTTTCTTATTCCAGATTTACAGCTAACTAGCAGAAGTGTTGATATTAGAATAGGTGTCTTACGGAAGTATTTTTTTACTTGAGAGAGAGAGAGAGCATATGTGCATGTGTGCACGCATGTGCACACACGTGATTGGGGGAGGGGCATAGAAAGAGGAAATCCCAAGCAGGCTCAATTTTGTCAGCATGGAGCCGGAGGAGGGACTCTATCTCACAACCATGAGATCATGACCTGAGCCAAAATCAAAAGTTGGACACTCAACCGACTAAGCTACCCAGGTGCCCCAACAGAAGTGTTTTTTTCCCCATGACAAATAAATATTGTTACATTGTGTTTTCATTGTGTTATTGTTTAATTGTGTTAACTTGTGTTCTTCTATGAAAGCAAAGCTAAAAGAAAATGGTGTCTTCATCCTCTCTAAACGCCCTCAGGATCCAGTTCTGTGTTTTTGATCAAGTAGATATATTTAAACACTTACTCAATATGAATGACTGGCTTAATAAGTTAAGTAAGGCTCTGCATTCTATCGGTGTATTGAAAATTCTGTTTAAAGTAGCAACTAAGTTAGACTGTTTTTTTTTTATGTCCACCAACATAAATATGTGAAAAACACTGTGGATTCTTGAGCATCAAGCTAGCATCGTTTGGGTAAGTTTATACACACAGCAGTAACAATAACTGAAAGAAACTATTCATTCCCAAAATTTTTCTGTGCTAAAATAATTAAAAATATAAAGAAATTACCTGACATATTACATTTGAAAGTGAAAAGCTGAATATCACTGGCTTATGTGAAATTGGATATATTTTAATTTGTGTATCAAATGATGATTTCCTCTGATTGAGTTGAGTGGCCTAAAAGTGTTGAGTGACTTTCTGCAAAGTGCTTGAAGATTACAAGTGAAATACACAGAATTAAGAATGGTAACTCACTTGAACTGAAGACTGATCTAAGTTATGAGACACCTTACCACAAACTGCAGTACAAACAGGAACTACATTTAATTTGGGAATTCTGACCCAGCTCCATAAAGTGATTTTGAACAGTTTTACTATAATCTTTCTTAGATTTGGCTCTAAGTTGTTTATTGAGTTACACAAAGAAGAATACAACCTTTCCGCTAAGACACAGAACTCCACTTTTAGATGCTCTTTAAGCTTACACGGCTGCCTTTTCAAGAGTAGCAGCTAGACTCAAGAAGGCCAGGAGTGCCTGGATGGCTCTGTCTGTTAAGTGTCCATCTCTTGACTTTGGCTCAGGTCATGATCTCATGGATCCTGAGTTCAAGCCCTTCATCAGGCTCCATCCTGACAGTGTGGAGCCTGCTTGGGATTCTGTTTCTCCCTCTCCCTCTTTCTTCCCCTCTGCCACTCATGTTCTTTCTCTCTCAAAATAAATAAATTAATTAAAAAAAAAAAGATGGCCAAGATACTACTTTAAAATGAATTACTATTTTTTGTAATAAATGTGCAGTTTAGATAAAACATTTTGTATAAATATTCCCCAAATACATGCCAAAGCATATGATAAATAATTTATCCTCCCTCAAGTGGTAAATCTCTAATGGGTAGAAAACATTTCACAAATGTTTACAACACTGTACATATTTATCTACTGAAAAGAAAAGACAATAGGAATTTATTATCCTCTTTCACACCTGCTCTTCCCTCCCCCCTCTAAATAGATGTGTGTGTGTGTGTGTGTGTGTGTGTGTGTGTGTGAATTTATATATTGTCTTTGACATTCTTTGGTTGTTATTTTTGTATTCTATAAGACTTTCATTCAAACACTACAGTGATATTCAACAGAGACCCAGAGGCACCATCTTTTTAGCTCTCTTCATATGAAAGTTTTTCAAGGTCAAAGAATAAGTGATTTATCTGGGATTTTAACAAGTGTATCTTTACTCCTGGTTTCCTGCTGAATATTAGTCAATTCTACCCTATCTGTTTGATATCTTCTTCTCAATAAAGACTGACATGGATCAGATGTAATGAAAGCATTAGCTTTTATATACTTTTATTTCTCATCTTAAGCCATCTTGCTGCATTCCCCATGTGCCTCCTTGTATTTTGAGTAACTCTCAGAACCTATATTCTGAACTTTATATATCCTCTCTATGTTAACTCTACACATATTCTGCTTCATCTGGACTTACTTTTATTACTAGATCCTCACCAGGTCATAACCTTTGATGTTCATCATTAAATCTATCCTGCTACTTTCTAAAACAACCTAATTTCACACTCGTATTCATTTAGAATAACTGCCCCACCTCAGAGTAACACTTTAAATTATTATTTCATTTCTGTTTGCTGTTTCTTTCTTGAATGCTCATAGAATGCTAAGGTAGAAAAACACTCAAAATTAAATGAGGATGATTTAAATAAAAATTATTTAAGATACAAAACTTTAAAGAACACTCTTTTTATGAGAGCATGATGCTAAATATAATTAGAAAAAATAGTAGCCAAAAGGGGGGAGAAAAGTTAAGTGCATGGCAAGAAATAATTGCATAGCTTTTAGAGAAAGGAAGGGAAAAGATCAAAGATATCCCTAGTTTCAAGCATCATTTTTTTTTCCCTAAAAGGCAACAGACTGAGACCTGTGTAATTAGGGTGATGTAGCTTCCTAAGTGGGCCTTAGCACAACTTGTTACTCTGACACAGAGCATCTTGGATCAAGCAAAGACAAGACAGCCTTGTGGGTAGGAAAACTGGATTTAGACCAACCATAGATCAGTTCCCTTCATAGAACTGCTATCAATAAACAATGACTTTTGCCCCACATTTCCATTTCTAGTCTCTCAAATTAATCTGCATTTCTGGAGCCATAGTCTAGACTACAATGGCAGAATTAAAATTGCTAGAGATGATAGGTAGTTGTGACAGAAAGACCAAAAAAAAAAAAAAAAAAAAAAGAGATAAAATTTTTATTAAAAAAAAAAAAAAAGATTGGAAGAAAGGTGTCAAAACTTACACAGGCCCTATTATAGAAGCTCTTAATCTTGAGAAGGATGAATAGCATTTGAAAGTATTCCCATAAATTTTGTGGAGAACGGAGGCAGGTGATAGATATAACATTAGAATGGTCATGATTGAAAATGAGGCTTTCTTATTATTGTTGTCCTCCATTTTCATTACTTCCCCTCATAAGGTGAGTTTCATTCTTTTCATGCTTTGCAGATAATAATAAGGCAGAACATGTCCAAGTTGTGTCTACTAATAAAGCAAAGAACAGTATCTGTGGTAAGGAAGAAGCCCATTCTCCAAAGTTTATTCAACTATTGGTCTCTGTAAAGCCACAGAGGGCCAATTAATGTCAAATATGAGAGAGATACTTTCAGAATCAGAACAGGTTAGTCTATTTGTCAAGCCATAATTACCAAACGGTAATTGACATTTAAACATTGTGTAGCTTTGATTTGAACTACTAACACAGGGTGAAGGCTTTGAATATCAATGTCAATCTTATTTTCTAGGTAGCCTCCATATTTCCTTCATTAAAGAAAAAAAAACCTCCTAGTATAACTTCATAGTATCTCCAGCAGCAACCTGCCATTAATGTGCATCCTCATTTTATATCTGAAAAGACCCTATTAATAAATAATAATCATGAAATGCCATCCTGTAAAGAAGGTCAGCTCCCCAGTGGAAATAATTTCACGTGCTGGTCTAGGGGTGGTTATGCTTCATTCCCAGAATCATTATCATGAAATGACTTAACAGCTGCAAGGAAGTAAATGATTTTTCTTCAAAATACCTGGTGAATTTTGTCGTCTGCTTTGTTCAGGAAGGTAGATGGAAGGCATAATTTGTGGCAAAAAAAATCCTTTAGAATTAAGGTAGATATAAAACAATTTAGATGTTACAATTTTCACATGAACTAAAAGGTACAAATAAATTGCTTGAAAATAAACACAATTGTAATAAGATTCTTTGACTGGAGAGATTATGGGTGAGGAGCTAAAGGCAAAGAGAATTAGCCAACCATTTTAGATGGTTAGAGAGAAAAGAAAATCACAGAGACACATCTGATTTAATGAAAGATGGCACACTCTATCTCTCATGATGACATTTTCATTCTATAATCACAATGAGATATTTCAACGGCCTTCATTGCATGTTTCAGGTGGATACTGTCAGAGTGAACACTGAGCCCATTTTTTTGTGGCCATATTTTGAACATCAAAAGAAAATACACAATAAAGCAGAAAGCAACATAATACTATGTTTTTAACTTAAATACTTTCCACAATCTCAGTTTACTAAAATCAAATGACAAAGATACAATAAAAAGCAAATGGCTGACCATTGGGTATATTGGTTTAGGAAAGAATTAATTATGCAAAGTTTGATTTAAGTGCTAATGACCCCCAGTGTATCTCTTCTACTAGAGTAAAATATGGGTGCATATTGACATTGAAATATTATTTTATATTCTTATAGATATTTCTTAACCCCATTATCAATATGTATCGCTATCAACAAATCACTGTAAATATTGTGCCTTAAAACATTTGTTTTTGCTTATACGTATTTGGGTAAGTAAGGTATTTCTGCTGATCTGGGCTAGGCTTGGCTGTTCTCGATTGGGCTTGTTCATATTCTGAGGGTCAGCTTGGCAGGGGCTTGCTGGACAAGTGTCGCCTTACTAACATATCTGGGAAGTTATGGTCAATGAAAATGATGGGGTAAGTAGGCAGTATGTTTCTCATTGTACAGCAGGCTCACCCCAATTTGTTTAGGCTTGGTTCCAGGAGACAAAGAAGGGAAGCACGTAACCATTTGAGACCCAAGCTTGGAATTGACAAGGTATGACTTCTGCTTCATGTATTAGCCAACGGTGAATAATTAGGACAGAATTTTTATATAGGCAAAATGAATTTGTGACTGGTGAGTATAAGGCAATGCTGATATTATTGTCACAAAGTAAGCTTATCTGCTCTTACTCAAGGATGGGTTATGTAACCATAATTATTTTTCCTGTATGGATTTGGCCAGAGTAATAGAACCAGATGGGATTTGGGAAATAGGCAGATGAAACCATTTGAACCAGCACTGCTGGAATTATTGCTTCTAGACAAAAGCTACACAGAAATTCTGACCAAATATAAAATGGTCCTCTGACATTTTCATAAAAGGACTAGCATTATTATTTGAAATATTCTTGCAATCTCTACATAGAAGATTTTATCTTTTGCCAAATGTGCCCCAGCTGCTTCATTTGGATGCTCAGCCTAGCTTTCTTGTTCACATCCCTGATCAATTTAAAATTTGTTATACACAATTAGGAAACAAGAATCTCAGCCAGGCAAATTTTTCTCTAGATAACGGTATAGAAAAATACCTGGAAGTATCTACGTAAAATTGATATGCCAAACTATAATTAAAACTATATCCTCTCCATGAGGGGTATAGTAGGTTGAATAGTGCCCCCTCACCAGTTCATCTGGAACCACAAAATGTGACCTTATTTGGAATAAGGTCCTTGTAGATGTAATTGGTTAAGATGAGGTTATAGTGAATTAGGGTGGGTCCAATATTCTAAAACTGGTTTCCTAGAGCATTTAGAGGTAGTATGACTCAGCTGATACCTACCTCAACTTCAGACTTCTAGCCTCCAGAACTATGAGAGAATAAATTTCTAGTGTTTTAAATCACTAAGCTTGTGGTAATTTGTTATGGCAGCCCTGGTAATCTAACACAAGGAAGGGACAGTAACTAATAAATATGTTCAACCTTCCTTTCCGTTAGCTTTGTATCTCAGATTTTTAAAGAATATGTGCATGTTTTATTGAGATATAATTTATATTCAGAAAAAATTACTCTTCTTATTGTACAGTACTGTTACATCCCACAGTCCGATATTCACCCTGAAATCAAGATACAGGACTGTCCCATCATCCAAACTTATTCTCTTATTCTCCTCTGGAGTCATCTCTCCAACCATCACTAAACACTGGCAATCACTAATTTATTTTCTGTCCTGATGTCATATGAAGGGAAGCATACAGAATGTATGACTCTGGCTTTTGCTCAGTACATTGCCTTTGAAACTTCTCCATTTTGTTGTGTATATTGACAATTCACTCCTTTTTATTACTGCATAATATTCCACCGGGTGGATGCAGAACAGTTTGTCTATTCACAGGGTGATGAATGTTTGAGTTGTTTCTAGTTTGGGAAAGTCATAAATAAAGCAACTGTAAGTGTTTTGTATACAGGCTTGTGTGAGAATAGATCTAGCTTCCTTGAGCAAATACCCAGAACAGAGATTATTGGGCCACATGTTAAAGATTTGCTAGATTTTTGAAGAAAATACCAAACTGTTGGTCACATTCTTCTGTACTGTTTTACATTTCTACCTGCAATATACGAGAGTCAGGTTTTTTTCTCCCTTTCTTTTCCTTTTTAGATGACAGGTGATAAGAGTCTGAATATTGGTATTAATTTGCATTTATCTAATGACTACTGTTGTGCATCTTATCGTGTTTATTTGCCATCACATTTCTTTTACAGAGAAGTGTCTATTCAAATATTTTTCCAATATTTACATCATTTTTTAATGTTTTGAGAATTTTAAAAAATTTATTTGAATGCCAACTCTATCAGATAGGTCCTTTGCCAATATTTTCTTATAGTCCATGGACTATCTTTTCGTATTCTCTTACTAGTATCATTTTTTTTAGTAAATAGATATACTGAGGTGTAACTGTTATACAATAAACCACACATATTTAGACAATTTGATAAGTTTTGGCACATGCATACATCTGTGAAACTATAACTAGTATTAAGATAATGGACTATTTATCATTCCCAAAAGTTTCCTCCTGCTCAGATATTATCCTCCCCACTCCACTCCACTCCTGTCCTCAGACAACCACTAATTAGCCTTCAGTATGGGTTCATGCTTCCTGGCTATGTAACCCTATGAAACAAAAACGTACTAGTAACTGACTCTGATTTTACTGTTTCTTAATTCACAGGAATGCTTATATTTCAATTTTAGAGAATATGCCTACATATATTAGGCTTAGTCAGACTTAGACACCTGTGTAATTTCTGGTTTACACTCTTATAGAAGTCATTTAAGCATGGAAATTGTAGCATGGGCTTTAGAATTTGAATTTGTGTTAACTTCCTTTAAGTTGGTGATGTGACCCAAGCAGGATACTTAATCTTCCTAAGCCTTTGTGTTTGCATCTCAAACGGGGACAGTACCTGCTTAACGGAGGTATTGTAAAAACTACATTGTTTGACAACCTGATTAAAAAATGAACAAAAGACTTTAATAGACATCAAAAAACAAAAACAAAGAAAGCAGATGACAAAGAAGCATATGGAAAGATGTTCCACATCATATGCCATTAGAGAAATGTAAATTAAAACAACAAGATACTAATACACACAGATTACCATGCCCCAAATCCAGAACACTGATGACACCAAATGTTGACAAGGATGTGGAGCAACAGGAACTCTCCTTCACTGCTGGTGCAACATGGCACAGTCACTTTGGAAGACAGTTTGTGATTGTTACAAAACTAAAAATGTTCTTACCATATGATTCAGCAACCACTCTTTGGTATTTACCCAAAGTGGCTGAAAATATGTCCATACAAAAACCGGCATACAATATTTATAGCAGCTTGTTTCATAATTGCCAAAACTTGGAAGCAACCAAGATGACCTTTGGTAGTTGAAAGGATCAATAACTGTGGTATGGCCAGATGATGAAATATTATTCAGCACTAAAAAGAAGTGAGACATCAAGCCATGAAAAGACATGGAGAAAACATAAATCCATATTACTAAGGGAAAGAGGCCAATCTTAAAAGGGTACATACTGTGTGATTCCAACTATATGACATTTTGGAAAAGGCAATACTATGGAAACAGTAAAAAGAAAAAAATCAGTGGTTGCTAGGAGTTTGTGGGAAGAGGAGGAGTAAGCAGGTAGAGCACAAAGGATTTGCAGAAAAATACCCTGTATGATATTATAATAATCATTATAGGTCATTTCACATTTATCCAAATCCATAGAATATACAACACCAAGATGAGCCCTAAGGTAAACTATGGACTTCAGGTGATTGTGATATGTCAATATAGGTTCATCAGTTGTAACAAATGTTACACAAATGTAACACCACCCTGGTGGGGAATGTTGATAATGGGGGAAACTATGCATATGTGGGAGCAGGGGGAGATGGAAAATCTCTGCACTTTCCCTCTCAATTTTTCTGTGAACCCAAAACTCTCAAAAGATTGTTTTAATAAAAAAGTTCACCATCTGCTTTATGTACTGCATCTCTGAATTATGCAAGGCAGAGCTGAACTTTACAAGCATTTGCTCTGATTGTAAAAGTTTCCATCCACTAAAGGCACAGTAGTTCTTAAATGAATAAAATGCAATCTTTGCCTTCAAAAATCTACAATTGGATGAGGGATTTTGGAATTAGGAATGCATCTTGAGTTGTTCTCAAGGTTTTATAGCCACTGTGATGACAGAAGCAAGCATTCAAGAAGACTTAATGAGGAGAATGTGTAATGGATAGAGGTGTTAATTCCATTTAAGAGAAATCCAATCTCCACTTTCTGTGATCCCAAACATGTAAAATTTAATAAATCCCCAACTTGGAGCCTCTACAGTATTTGATTTCAAATTCTGTACACTATGAATCCATTTCTTTGCATTTAATGATAAAGTCGCTCACTCCTTTCCTCTCTTTTCCTTCCTCCCTACTGCAAACAGTTCATAATGCAAGCTAAAACCTAATTTCATTACCTGAACTGATCCAGTTACCCAAAACCATGTACAGTGGAAAGATGAAGCTGAAGCCCCTAGTTTTGGAATCACTTGATTTTTGGTCTGAAGGTTACTACAGAGAGCAATTAAGGAATTCCCAATTATCTAGTCAGGTGGGACTGACAAATAAGCACTCAGAGAATGCTCAGAGATTTACAGTGTTTTGAAGAAACTCAAATTATGTTTCTTTTAATCCTCAACTTCACCCTGCTGAGTTTATATTCACACACTTCCTGGCCAAGTCTCCTTGGGGAAGTCTATTGTGTCAATTAGTGAATAAGCATTTCGGGGAAAAAAAAGAGAAGCCATTTTTTTAGGGTGGTTTTTTTTTTTTTTTTTTTTTGGTCATGGAATTGAAAATGTCTTTTTGTTGTTTATTGCTGAGTATAGAGCACATTGCTTAAAACCTACCCATTCTCTTTTGTCATTTTTTTTTACGTCCTGGGGTATATCCTTAAATTAGATCTAAGCATAGAAATCTAAGAAATATTAGTAATTAAATGAAAAATATTGTTTTGGCTAATATTGTTTTGGCTAATTTAGTCCTAGACTTTGGGACAACTGATATTGAACAGTTTTACAATGCACTTCTTGAGGTAGGTTATGGACAGACATCTTCCTTATTTGTTTAAAGCAAGATTAACAAAAAATATCTATTGATGAATACATTTCAGATGATAGGAGACATAAATCCATGTTTAATTGTTAAATTAAACATGTATCCATGTTTAAATTTTAATTTAACAATTAAACATGGTTACGGAGGATCTCTTTTTAAACAGTATATTGTAAGGCATAGTGACATGCTACTTAGCCTAGTTTCTGCATCTATAAAATGGGGCTGTAAACAGCTATTAAAAGAGAAGAAAATGAGATAATGAACATAAAACTCCCAAATATAACATACAATGAATGTCTACTTTACTACTTTGCATAATTTCAGATGATTAGAGGAGAATATAGTTTTCAAAAAAAATGAGGAAATATTGCAATTACTGAGCAATATGGGGTGTCTGTGTGGCTCAGTCAGTTAAGCATCTGACTCTTGATTTTGGCTGAGATCATGATCTCTTGGTTCATGAGATCAAGCCCTGAGCTGTCCGTGCAGAGCATGCTTGGAATTTTTCTCTCCCCCTCTTTCTCTACTCTCCTCTGCTTGTGCTCTCTCTCTCTCAAAATAAACAAGCATTAAAAAAATAAAATATTGAGCAATGTTATGAAGGATATTTTATTTCATGAAGAGTTGTAAAATATTAATAGCATATACTCTGGTTACATAGGATAATACAAGTGAATATAATTAAGTCAATAGTCAATGGGAATCACTCTCTAGAGAAATTAACTACTAGTCCACCTCTAAGTTTATTCTGTCAAGAATCATCAGTAAGGTGATTTTATAAATTTGGGTTATAAGGATGGCCATAGAAATGGGGCTATACTTTATACAAATATTCATCAATTTATTTATCTGTGGTACCTAAAAGAAGCATAAAAATAGGATAAAGTTGCAAAAATAACCAAATTTCAAGAGATAGGTTGGGGGACTTCAAAGTGTACCTGTACCAACAAAACTTTACCTTTAATAATGAAGGTAATCTAATGGCATATATGGTTTAAAAAAAGTGAATGGGGTAAAATTAAATAAAAGGAAATGGAATTTGTTTTTTAGATTCTCAGTTTTTAACAGATGGTCCTATTCAAAATGTATGAGCATCTTCCATGAAATATGGTGGACATGTCATAAAAGAGATTTTCCAAGATGTTCCAAAGTGTTCATCTCTAGAATAAGTATTGTGACAACCAAGTCTTTTTAAGATAACACCCACTCTAAATAATCGCCATAAATCTTTTCTACTCTAATGAAAATCCCTTCAAAACAACTAGTCTTATTTTAAGGTTTATGAAAATGCCTCTATTTATTTGGTATATTCAAAAAGTTCTTTGTCTCCACATTTCATTTTTTAAGAATCTAAATTTCTAATGAAAAGGTACAAAAATCTTCGAAAACTTGGCCTGAGTTTGTTTAGAAAACATTTTTTCATCTATGCTCCTTCTCTTCCGAGTTGTACAACGGTATCCATTCCCTCCATTCTTCACCAGGTATTTTTCTATCTTTTCTAAAAAATGTTTATTTGAGAGACAGAAAGAAAGAGAGAGAGAGAGAGAGAGAGAGACAGACAGACAGACAGACAAAGAGAGACAAGAGAGAGAGTAAGAGCAGGGCAGGGGGAGAGAGAGGGAGAGACAGAATCCCAAACAGGATCCCAGCTGTCAGCACAGAGTCCCAGTGCAGGGCCTGATCTCACGAACTGTGAGATCATGACCTGGACCAACATCAAGAGTTAGAAGCTTAACTCACCGAGCCACCCAGGTGCCGCTTTACATCTTTTTATCTTTAATTAAAACTACTTGTATGTATGTGATTTTTTAACTGCTAATTTCAATAGCTATATCTTCATACATCAAGTTAATAACTCAGAGACAGCTTTCAATGTTTTCAACGGGTTATTTTACAAATATTCTTTAAATAGTCATCAGATGATAAAAGCTGTTTAATAGTCAACTGGATGTATTAAAACAATGTCTTCTTAGTAAGCAACACAATGCTATATAGGAGGGTAGGTATTGCAGGGTTTTTTTACATAAGAACATACAACATTTACCATGTCCAGGATCTCATAAAAATGTGTCTGCCTAGTTTTTTATATTCTTTTAAGGCAGACTTTGAATACCATGTAAATATCACAATGGTATTGATTATCACACTAAAAAATTCTTAGAAGCCAGGGTGGCTTATTAAATATTAATGATATCTTATGCTTTGCCAGGAACTTGTACACTAGGGTGTATTTGACTTATCTATTTTGGCTTAAGCCAAATAGAAGTCATCAGATAATCAGTCTTAAAAGATGTCACCATACTGTTGAATTTTCTCCCCAAATAGAAATGTGTTTAAAAATAATCTCTCCTCTTCTGCACAGCTAAGGAAACAATCAACAAAACTAAAAGGCAACCTATGGAATGGGAGAAGATATTTGCAAATAACATATCCAATAAAGGGTTAGTATCCAAAATATATAAGAACTGATACAATGCAACACCCCAAAAACAAATAATCTAATTAAAAAATGGGAAGAAGACATGAACAGACATTTCTCCAAAAAACATACAGATGGCCAACACACATGAAAAGATGTTCATTATCCCATCAGGAAAATGAAAATCAAAACTACAGTGAGATTATCACCTCACACCTGTCAGAAGGGCTAAAATCAACAACACAAGAAACAACAGGTGTTGGTGAGGATGTGGAGAAAAAATAACCCTCATGCACTATTAGTGGGAATGCAAACTTGGGGCAGCCACTGTGGAAAACACTATGGAGCTTCCTCAAAAAGTTAAAAACAGAACTACCTTATATTCCAGGAATCACACTACTGAGTACTTATCCCCGAAACGCAAGAACAGTAATTCAAAGGGAAACATGCCCTCCTGTGTTTATATCAGCATTATTCACAATAACTATACTATGAAAACAGACCAAGTGCCCATCATTTGGTAAATGGATAAAGATGTGGCTTATATACACAATGGAATATTATTCAGTCATAAAAAAGAATGAAATCTTGCCATTTACAATGACATGGATAGAGCCAGAGAGTATTATTCTAAATGAAATAAGTCCATCAGAGAAAGACAAATACCATATGATTTCACTCATATGTGTAATTCAAAAAACAATAAAATAAGCAAAGGGAAAAAATAAGAGAGAGAGAGAGAGAGAAAACAGACTCTGCTTTCTGAAGAAACTAGATTAAGACTAGATTAAGATGGCTGGTAAGGGTAAAGCCAGTGTTACAGTACCAAGGGAAAAGAGAAATCTCTTATCAAAACCTAATATTTATGCATGTGTATCACTAGAGATAAATGGCAATATTGATGAAATATTATGTGTGAATAATTTCTCTACTCACACTGATATCTAAAATAGAGAAAGTGAACAGAACTAGCAGAGATGAACAGTCAGCACATTTCCTAAATTTTCTTACATATGGTTCCAAATTTCTGTAAAGGAGACAGAGAGAAAAAAGAAAAACCGAGGAAGATTTTCGCTTTATGTCAGGATCTGACTAAAGTGTAATAACTTACTTTAGAATGGGTCTAAGTAATGAAATTAAAAAAATAATAACAGTATTATGTAAAATAAACAGTGTGGGTAGCACCAGCCCTTTACATAAGAGAAGCAATCTCTGAGTAACGTATCAGCCACCCACATTTTCCCTGCTGTCTACTTGCTCTCTTAGAAAAACATGGAGAAAAATGAATACATCTTACAGCTCTATTAGATCCTTAGGTTTTACCCCCAAACTTCGGTTTTTCAGGTTCAACCCACTCCAAACCTACACTCGAGCAATTTAAGGGGAGGAACATCTGTTTTCTTTGGAGGAGAGAGAGAGAGACAGAAAAGGAGAGACTAACTACACCAATTTATCAAGCACTGAGAACAGCATTAACCAAAGGCCAGAAGAATGGGACAATGAGAAGGCTATAAGCATTTAGGAATAGTAGCCATGCAATCAATAGGACATGCCTCTTTCTCTCATTTCTATAGGCAATGTCCCATTAAAATGTACTTTGAGTAGCACAGAAAAGATGAGAAATTTCCTTGATCCCCCCAAATATATAATATTTTATTATAAATATAAATGTGTATATGTGTATGTAGGAGAAATCTATACAGAACCCAAGTCAAGAGTGGAGAAGGAACTCCTTGAGATGATATTATAGGAAGAGTCCAAAATGTGAGTTGGTCAAACATAGCAACTAGTCTATCTGACAGCAGATTAGAGAGGTCTACAAAAGGATAAAATTGAAGATTGTTTGAGGTGTTTGCCTCTACTGAGAGGATTCTAATACAATTGGGAAATAGGTAATAACTTAATAGTAAAAAAAAATCTAAGCGAAATAAAAATTTGAGAGAAACACAAGTAATTAAGTGCTACATATGACTTAGTCGTGCATGACATTTATTTAGGCATGGTAATATAAACGCTGAATATCAATATAAAACCAAATTGTATATTCACATATATATATGAAATATTGAGTACAGGAATATTTGCCTTATGATGGAATTGAAAAACAAAAGCTGTGTCTTCATCTGATGTAGTTTTATTTCTAAAGTTGAAAAAAAAATTAACAAGTATCACCATACACAATTTATTTAGATATAGGACAATAAAGATACAAGAATGGGGGAAGTATTAAAGTAGGTCACTGGTCTCTCTTAATATGTCATATAGGACTGGTAGGCCTTTTAAACCGTATCTCGTATCATTGCCCTTGTATCAAAAATACGGCCAAGACTAAAAATGCGTCTGTTGTCTCAACTTAGGTTAAATTTTCTTTGTTCTAGTATTCCACTTTATTAGAGCAGAGGTTTCTACAGTGCTCAAATGGAAACAAGTAAAACTTCTCACCAACTTCAAGGGTTATTTAAAAGAGGTTTTGATTTACAAAAACTTCTGACCCTGAACTGAACCATAAATCAACTCTCATAGCATCTGCGTTTTTACAATATTCACCCAGTTAACAGTAATAGAATAAAAGAGTCAGTGAAGAGATTCAACTAGGTTATGTCCTTTGATAGTCTCAGCTACTTTGTCCTTTAAATCTTTCATATCCAACCCTAAAAATCAAAACTGATGTTAGGGGGTTGGTAGGCATTTTTAATAAAATGACCCATACATGTGACAGGAAGAGAGACTGAAGTAATGAGGTCATGAAATATAAAAGATGATTTATTCATGGACAATCCAAACCTTCCAGAGAAAAGTCCATATACCTCACAGAAAGAGCAGAGATTTAGAAATTAAGAATAAACCATCTCAAAAAGTCTGGCTGCAATTGTTAATAGCTGCCAGACTTGAATCAGGGTACTGTGTTTAATAAACCCCATGAATTTCAATGCTTCTGAAAGATAGAGAAAATAATAGCTACTTTAGAGGGTTATTGTGAAGATTAAAGTACATAGATACAGAATGTCTAAAATAATGGCTGGGACATTATAAGTACTGACATATTTTAGTACAACTATGTTGTGCATATCATTTTGGGGAAGTATGAAGTTCTGAAATATCACTGTCCTTTCTTTCCTGCAGTCTTCTCAGTGTTCAGTAGAATAACTAAGAGTATCTAATCATTAGAAGGCACTTATGTGAAAAGAAGAAGTGGTTAGCCCACACTAGTGGTTAGCCCATTATACAGATTGGACATGGCTAACTCAAAAGAGAATGCCTTGGGGCACCTGACTGGCTCAGTAGGAAGAGGATGTGACTCTTCATCTCGGGGTTATGGATTCAAACCCTGCATTGGGTGTAGAGGTAACAATCAATCAATCAATCAATAAAGTTTAAAAAAAAGGATGCCTTTACATATTATATCCACAATGTCACAAAAAAACCTGCCTAAACTTAACTTCACTACCAAATCACCAATATTAAGCTTTGTGTTGACACTTCCCAGAGCCCAGACGTTGTCTTATAAACCATGAAGTCTAAACTGGAAAACTGAAGTGAAGTACTTCCATTATTGGATTATTGGTATTTGGGAAGCAATATAGATATATGGATGCCCAGATAGCTCGGAATAAAAGATAATTTATTCTGAAATATGGTCAAGATAAGATTTCCAGTTAGGCAGACCGAGCTGTTGGAGAGTATCTTCTGCACACTGAGGTATCAAAACAGCCATACCGAAACCCAAAGCATCATTGAAAGGCAATATAATTCTTTCGTGAATACTAAAGAAGCTACAGCAGTTAAATTAAATCTTTTTTTTTTTTAAGGGAGAGTTTAAAATTCCTCTTTGGATATGTTTTTTCTCTTCCTCAAATTCTGCACCTCAAGGAACTTGACCTAATAATACTCATTTAAAAAAAAAAAGAACTCATTCTCCCAAATTCTTTGATCAGAGCCACTAACTTTCATAGTAACTTCAAAAAAGCATGGTTAAACAGTCACTTCCAACTTCTAATTTCTTACTGAAGATGGCAAATTTCTTGAGGACAGGGATAGTTTTCTGTGTTTTAAAGTCACAAATTTCTAACTATATCATAGACTAGGTAATAAGAAAGTTATCAGGGGAGGGAGGGTGCTTGGGTGGCTCAGTCAATTGGGCGTCCGACTTTGGCTCAGGTCATGATCTCGTGGTCTGTGGGGTTCTGTGCTGACAGCTCAGAGCCTGGAGCCTGCTTCTGATTCTGTGTCCCCCCTCACTCTCTGCCCCTCCCTGACTCATGGTCTGTCTTGCTCTGTCTCTCAAAAATAAATGTTAAAAAATATATTTTTTTAAATAAAAAATAAATAAGAAAGTTATCAGGGCGCAGGGGTGGTTCAGTCACTTGAACATCCCACTCTTGGTTTGGGCTCAGGTCATGATGTCAGGGTTGTGGGATTGAGCCCTGCATCAGGCTCTGCAGAGCATAGAGCCTACTTAAGATTCTCTCTTTCTCTTCCTCTGCCCCTCTTCCCTGCTCACATGCTCTCTAAAATAAAAAAAAAATAAAATAAAAAATCGTATACAAATTTTAAAAAGGTTATATATTAAATGAGTGGGAGAACACTTAGAAATAAGGTTAGGTCATATCACATTAATATCACTTACTTTTCTGGTAACTTGGTTTAAATATACGTTAGCGAATTAGGTTTTGTAATTATTTGAATGCTCTCTATGACAAACAGCACTGGTGGTTAATGGAAGGTTTTATCCAGCAAAACTTAAAGCACTAGAAGGAATAGATGTAACTATGAGGAGAGAAGAAGCCTTTTCTAAGTAGCCAGTTGCATCAAATACATACATACATACCAGTAATCAGGGATGCACCAGATTGCCGTGAGAGCTCTTCAGAGCTGTGTAACATTTTTAAAATTTTTTGAAGCTTTACTTTTGAGAGAGAGAGAGAGAAAGAGAGAGAGAGAGAGAGCGAGAGAGAGCGAGAGAGCGAGCAAGCATGAATGGGGGAGGAGCAGAAGGGAGACACAGAATCCGAAGCAGGTTCCAGGCCCTGAGCTGTCAGCACAGAGCCTGATGTGGGGCTCGAATCCACAAACCGGGAGATCATGACCTGGGCAGAAGTCGGACGCTCGACCGACTGAGCCACCCAGGCGCCCCAAGCTGTGTAACATTTTAAGAAATTCTGTTATCAATACTGATAAGATGAATAACTAGTGCTATCTGGATGGATTTATAACTGAATAAAGGGTTTTATCCAAGGAATGTGCATTGTGGATCAAATTGAATATGATATTATTGAAAACTATGCTTTCTTAAAAAAATTTTTAATTAAAGATTTAGGTGAGAGTAATATTAAAATATTGACCAAATTTTTGAATGGTATAAAGCTGGCAGGACTTATCAGAATCCAACAACACCTTGATAAAGTAAAATTACGGATTAAACTTCAAAGATAAATAGCATTAAACACAATATTCATGTTTAGTCCATCCCTAATCCACCATTCACTGCGATCTACCAGGGCTGCCCTTGTCATTCCACAAAATTCCAATTCAATATGGTAGAAATATGGCTTAACACCTAGTGAAAAAGACTTAGAAGTTGTAATAATGGGCTTCACATGAGTGAAAATTATATATATTTTTATATATTTTAAATATTTTATATATTTTTATATTTACATATACATTTATAATTATATAAAATACTGTAAGACACATTCATATATATATTTACACATATATGCTAAGAATGTTAATGAAAACAGACTGCTTCAAAGAATATCCAATGCCAAGAATGTAGGCATTCCATTCTCGTGAACAGTTTGAAACCCTATTTCTCTTTGCCACAAACTAGAATGCACACAGAAGAGAGTGATGGCAATTGAGAAGGGAATCAAACCGAATGTATAAGGAATACGTGAAGAAACCGGAGATTTAAACCAAAAGGCAAGTTACAGGGAAACTGGAGAGTGGCACTTAAGTGCTTATGGAGTCGTCATTGTTAGGAAATTTAAACCTGTACGTTTTGGTCCTAAAGGCACAACTAGCATCAGGACACCCATTTAGCAAAGGCTTTTACTTCAACATAGTTATACTTTTGCAGAGCACTCTGGAAGTATTCAATCCCCAACGGAAATTATAGAGGACGTTTAAGCAATGAAATGGTGGTTTATTTTAGGTGACCTCTGGAGTTTCAGTCTATCTTGAGAATCTATTGTTCTACATATTTATTTCCTACTTCCAAAGCTCTGAAATAGAGAGATTTTTTCAAGCATGGATCAATAAATTATTGTTTGGGATAGCTTCAGGTTTATGTGCTTATGATTTAGAACTTCTTACTCTTGGCAGAAGGCTAGAATAGAGAACATCTTGAATTAATATTCTAGACCAAAAATGATTCCAAATAAAAATAATCCCAAACTCATGTAAAGAGTTTAGGGTAAATTATTTTTAGAATTATATAGTGGAAAAAGGAATATATGTGCTTATAATTCATCCGTATTTCTACTCATATATCTGATGATTTGTAAACCATCCATAAACTGAGCTACAAAAAATACATCAAGGGAAATATGCAAGTCTACATTTTATGATAGGTTTCAGAAAGCTATAAAAACCTCAAGTGACTCCAGAGATCAACATTTGACTGTATTTTGTTTACAAAACAGTAGCAAAAAAGTCAGCCACTAGTAAGACAACCTAGGCTGATATGAAGCAAATATTACCATTTGTACTTAACTGACATCTTTCTCTGGCTGTTCAAATACACTTGATCTTATAAATATTTTTGCTTGCCATTGTATAGGAAATTAAACAGGTACAAGGTACAGCTTTGACTATCTTTTCTTTCAATAACATACCAATTCATTATCTGTCTCTGAAAAGAGCAACTCATTTAAATGGGAATTTGAGTGGATTAAAAAATATAAGAAATGTTACTTTTCCCCTTAGCAACGAATGAAAATGGAACAAAATCTCCAGGCCATTTGAAAGAAATGCAGAACAAAAAATCCGTTTGAGAGGGAGAACAGGTTTGTCAGGCTAAATAGCTTCCTGAAAAACTGAATTGCATATTACCCTAAGAGAAATAAACGTTTTACAAGAGTTAAGTGCGATGAGCAGTTGAGACTCTGTCACTTGTGGAATTGGATGGTGCTTGGATTATAGAGTTATAGCCTCATGATGGGAAGTCTTTAGCCTACCGTTATCTGTTGACCCACTGCGCAGGTTGACATTGTGTCTGTGTGAGTGTGCTTAGTCAGCCTGAGCCAAACATGAACTTAATATAGACTGTTTTCTGTGTCCTCGAGTCTAAAGCAAACAAGAAGGCATGGGAGTAAAGTGGAATCTTCCAGATACCATAGCTGAATCATGTGACCTGTTCAAGAGAACACTTTTCTTTTCCACTTCGTCTTGGACGGTTGCCACTTAGAAAACTTCAAAATAAAAGCCTGAGTCCTACCGTGTGAACAATAAATGACAACACCCCATTAAAGGGGATCAACAGCAAGAGAAAAAATTAGTCAGAAATGACAAAAACTAAATCTGATCAATAAGAAATCTAAAAAGGAACTGGGGCACCTGGGTGGCTCAGTTGGTTAAGCATCCGACTTTGGCTCAGGTCATGATCTCGTGGTTCATGAGTTAGAGCCCCACGTGGGGCTTTATGCTGACAGTTCATAGCCTGGAGTCTGCCTTGGATTCTGTGTCTCCTTCTCTCTCTGTTCCTCTCCTGCTCATTCTCTCTCTCTCTCTTTCTCTCTCAAAAATAAATACAGATTAAAAAAGTAATACAAAGAAGAACTTTAAGAAGGAACAGAAATTCAAATTGCATTAAAACTAAATAAGAATTTTTAGCAGTATCATTTTTATATACTGCTGGTAAGAATGAAAATTGGCAAACTATTTCAAAATACTGGTAGTATCTGTTGGAAGCCATTTCACTCTAGAATCCCAATAGTGATGATTACATATGTATTCCACAAAGCATGTACAAAACTTTCATAGCAGCTTTATTCATAATGGCCCAAGACTTGAAGCAATGTGGATGCCCATGAACAATTAGATGTTTTACTGATGTACGGTTTATTAACAAAATGGAATAATATAAAGCAGTGATAAGTTACTGCTATACAGAACAGAGTGGACACATCCTGCAAACATAATACTAAAAAGCAGGCACAGAAAAAGTAAGTACTGTATTATTCCATTTATAGAAAACTAAAAAAAAAAAAAAATAAACAAAACAGGCAAGGGGCGCCTGGGTGGCTCAGTCGGTTGGTTAAGCGTCCGACTTCGGCTCAGGTCATGATCTCATGGTTTGTGAGTTCAAGCCCCGCATCGGGCTCTGTCCTGACAGCTCAGAGCCTGGAGTCTGCTTCGGATTCTGTGTCTCCCTCTCCCTCTGCCCTTCCCCTGCTCATGCTCTGACTCTGTCTTTCAATAATAAATAAACGTTAAAAAAAATAAAATAGGCAAATTTATTATTCAATGTTTTGGCTGAAGTCAGAATGGTAGTTTTGAAGGAAGGGCATTGACTGTGTGATAGTATAATGGAGGTTTCCAGGATGATGATTCTATGTATTAATCTGTATATTAATTACACTTTGGATATAAATATATATGTAAAAATTAATTTAGTTGTTCACTTAAGGTTATGTGTTTTGTATGTGCTATACTCCAATGGTAACTTAAGAAGGAAAACTAATAAAATGATTATATATTTTATACTCCAGATTCAAATATAGCCCCCAAAATACATCTTTCTAGAGTTTAAAACTTGATTCACCATTAGAGAAATTAATTGGATAGGTAGAAAGAGAATAAGGTCAAGCTAAACACAAAGAGAGAAAAATCATGAAGTAATATATCTTGGATATACATAGTATCTCTAACAGGCATTCCAGAAGGAAAAAGAAGCATAAGGAAAGGACAATAAGCAATAATACAAAAACACCTTCTCCAAATATAAGAAAGGCCTAGAGTTCCAGAGTCCTGGCAATTTTTTAACTCTAAGGAGAAAGAGAAAGAGTTCCAAACAGAAAGAGTAATCTGCCTATGATGGAGAAATGAATTAGATTACAATATTGAAAATGAACATTCCTGTTTACTGAACACCTACCATCTTCCAGGACTTGGGTAGGCATTTTCACATGCACTGAATATTCATTACAAGGCCCACTGAGGCATTGAGTTAAATAACTTCCTAAATTTACATGAATATCACGTTATGAGGTAGGAATCCAATCCAGATCTGTGTAAATTTTGACCCTGAGGACATCTCAGCTTCTGCCCTTCCCCACCAAATGCCTCATTTTAATATAGGCTTCATTCCCTGAAATGCTGAAACACAACTTTTGCTGGAAATGATAATCTTTTGAATCATTAGCACTTCTTTCTTAAGGAGAACAACAACAACAACAACAACAACAACAACAACAAAACAAAGGAGAGGGAGAAGTAAACAATAGATTTCCATAGGAGGGTATGGAAAAAGAGTATGTATTGGTAATTAGTCTAGGAAAATCCCACACTATGCTTGCTTTCAGTTAATATTCCAACAGATGAGAAACACAATGTGTCTTGTATCTTCTTAATGCCTTATTCACTATGTGTTCCACGTTCCAGAGCAAATTCTTGGCATGACTAACTGGTAATATTGTTTCTCAAAATCAGAGATAACTGTTACACTGAACCTAATGTTGACCAACAAATACAAATTGGTTGCTGTTCTGGAAACAAAATTATAATTTGGGTGGGGAAAGGGTTGACATACTCTTCCTAGTGAATGAGATATTGAACAGTGGTTGAACCTATATAGAAATATATTTGAGATAAGGCACAGTGAGCTTTCAGTTATGAGTCTGCAGCTGGAGCATTCTAAAAAGAACATAATATGTAATTAGGCAACAAAGACAATTTCACTGTGGAAGAAAAGCTTTTCTTTTTTTTTAAAGTGTTGAGGTGAAAAGACTTATTATGGGCTATTCATGTAAGAACAGGACGCCTTTTTTTATCATCATCATCATCTTCATCATCATCACCACTGCAACAGCCTCCACGGACACCTCCTCCCCCTTCCACTGCCTCCTTTTCCTCCTACGCATCATTATTTCTAGGAAACTCGTTCATTTTGTTTGTTTTTTAACCTAAGCATGGATTATATGGATGAAATCTTCCATGAACAGCCAATACTTATAAGAGGGAATGTATGATGCCACCATGTTGCATGGGTATAGGATTCTCTTAGTTTTTCTCAACTGTCCCAGTCTCCCACTACCTACCTCCTGAGAGAACCAGAGTCTTCCTGGAACTCTATCTAAAATTTGTGCATCTTCAAAGGTAATCCAGGTTTCCTATAACCCTGAACTCTCTCTTTCCACAGGCCAACTTTAATCATTAAATTCCAGGAACCAATCCAAAAGAACATTAGTAAGAGACAAATCTCAATGGTATGGGGTTTGTGGCTAGAGAATGTGTCCTGTTTTTTGTTAGATTTGGTGTAAGAACTATTTGAAAATACTTTGAACAATATAGTTGCCTTCTCCAAAGGCAATTTGTCCCAAGTATATTATCCTATTAATTTAAAAACCGAGTATGTATTTCAAGGGAAATTTTTACCTCTATGTCTAGTTCATACTAAAGCCATCAAAATACAGTCAAGGAGAGCCATTTGATGTCCAAGTGCCCTTTTATGAAGCATTTCAATCCTTCCCGTTTAATCAAGAAATTTTTTAAAAAGTCCATCCATAAATAAAAACTCAACCTTTCAAAAGCCTTGGCTTTGCCTTGAAATGTAAAGCCTATGGAATCAGGGAGATTTCAAATATATTCTTTTCTATCAGTAATTCTGATTATTCTCTGAAACATATAATTCAGTGTTCTTAAGACTATAAAATTGGTTCATTTATCTTGAGGGTAAGAGAATTAATGAGGTGATACCTGGCCAAGCAATTTCGATTCAGAGGCAGACTGTAAAAGTGTGATTCATATTTGTCATTATTGCTGGTTGTTGTATTTGCTTTTATAGGTACGATGAATCTGGTTTTAATTTATTATAGTAACATTGACTGTATTGCCATACTGAATCATTGGGACAGATATTGCCATATGATCCGCATATCTCTGAAACTCTGCCTTTTTATTGACCAAAGCATGGTAAATTCCTAGATTTTTTTTAATGTGTTTGGGGGATTACTCCATGATTAATTTTTACTAGCTACAATTATTGAGAGCCATGTGCCAGCGACTATATTAAGTGCCTTAAAGATAATTTTTTTAACTCTTAAAACTATCTGGCAAATAATAATGCCTCCATTTTTGCAAACTAGATACTTTCTTTTAAACTTCTTTAATTTCTGTGTTAATTCTTTTGTTTTAGTGGTCTATTTTATCCTTTCTTTCAGACTTAATAGGATGTTTCTATTAATAGCAGAATTTAAAAATTGGAAAGTTTTACATAAAGTACTTTCCCACCTATATTTTTATTTGAATTTTAAACTATTCTTTTTTGGAAGACCAGAAAGGGTGTTATTGTTTTTTTTTCCCCCTAAAGAAGAAACTCAGGCTTGCCGAAGGCAAATCACTTACTCACATGCAAAAAAAAATCAACAAACAGCAGAGCTAAAATGGAAATCAAGACTTCGCATAAATGGGTAATGATCCTGCCACCATATTCTACTTTTTAGAGATATCATCTTTTTTCTTAACTATATTTTAATAGCATGAGAGAGCTCTCTAGCAAATATACTATAGTATACACTATTTCTACATATGTATATATAGTATCCTATACTGAATTACTATCATTCTAAATTTGAGTTAGTGTCTCAAAAATAATATAGACTACAGAAATAAATACTTAGTTCTTTATTGTCTGCCAGTTTCTTTACTATATGATTTATATAACATGGCAAATAAATCTCATGAAGTACTATTATACACATAGGATACCAAGGACCAGAGAGGTTAAGTCATTCGCTCAGGGTCAACAGGAGAGTAAGAAAGGATGTAGCATTTATTTCTTAGTTCTAAAATAACAACATTTCATGAGAGCATATTTTATATAATTTCCATCTTTTTTGTAGCCATTATACTAAATGTTCCATTTTAGTTTGAAGTTTTGCTAGAGATAGCAAAGATGGATTATTTTACTTGATAAATCCCTCTTCTTAAACTCACAGAGGTTACATCTGTCTACGTAACAATGAAAAAGTAAATGTTCCTTTTTTTTTTTTCCTGTTTCCCAATGGACATGTGCTTTCATTATCTCTTATTTGTTGATCTTATACTATGCTCTGCAGCAATTAGACTCAAAGTAGATAAACCCGCTATCTTCTAAGGCTTGGAAATGTAACAGACGGCAGCGCAGAAGTTATGTGTGGCTTTGTCCTGCTGGGGCCCCACTCCAGCTCACCACTGCTCTCACACATACACGCACACACACACTACACTTCACACCTCTCTTGACTGAGGAAAGCATGATCGTTATCAGGTTGATTCTGGCCAGGATTGCACTATAGAGTGAATCGGCCATTAGATAACCTTGATTTTCAGCTTTTGAAAACTAATTATATCTATTAATCATGCAGGCTCCAGAATTTGTCTCTTCCAGTAAAAACGTTCCAAAAGAGCAACTTACTTTTTTTTTTAACCCCATTTGCCATCTCCTATTTATTTATCCAAAGCTTCCCAAGTTAAACATTTCAAAAACAATTATTCAGGAAGGAATCAGAATGAATACATTTATATTTATTTAATTTGTCACCTTTATTTTTATTATTTTTTAAGTTTATTTATTTTGAAAGAGATAGAGCACAAGCAGGGGAGGGGAAGAGAGAGAAGGAGAGGGAGAAAATCCCAAGCAGGCTCTGTGCTGTCAGCAGGGAGCCTGCTTGAGATTCTCTCTCTCTCCCTCTTTCTGCCTCTCTCTCTCTCTCTCAAATAAATGTTAAAAAGTTTAAAAAAATCTAAATACAGATAAAGTATTTCCAATAAAAATTTAGCCTCTGAATTGAGATGTGCTATGATTATGAATTATACATCAAATTTCAAAGACTTAGTATGAAAAAATATAAAATTCCTCTATGATTTTATGTTTACTACATGTTAAAACAATATATAAGTTATTAAAATTAAATATACTCTTTTTTTTACTTTTTGATGTAGCTTATTAGAAATTTTTTAATTATAAAAATAGTTTGTGTTGTATTTCTATTGGACAGCACTGTTCTGGGAGGTTGTTTATTTTTGTTTTTGTTCATTCATAAACTGTTTTGAGGTCTGTACAGTATGTTTTCCTGCTTTCCTGATGAGTTGAAACTTTTTGGAAAATCGATAAGGCACTTAATATTTGCATATCATTAATGTAGCATCAAGTTCAATCAAGAGTCACCAAGTGGTGAATTTGTTAAAATATTTTCTCTAAGAACTTTTGGTCCCAGTTGTATGATTCTACCATAATCAGCTAAGTTATGCAAATATTTTGTCTATCCCATGCCCAGACAATGGCTGATTCATGTTTTGTCTAATCCCTGTGTTCTATAGAAACAGTTGAAAACCGCCATCGGGACCCTGTAAACAAGAATTATTCCACAATTGGAGAGTAGAACAAGATTCCATTTTATTGTGTCAATGCTTTTTAAAAATGTTAAGGCCAATAGAATTTTTTTCTTGCTAATGGAAGTCACGGTATTAAAATAATCTTTTAAAAGAGTTATCACAGCTTTTTCCAAGGTTAATGCATTTCAGCCATAAGGTAATTCTTTGTTTTTCTATAGAGTGTCAAAGAAAGAGAGGAAGTTTTTTAAAACGAAAGAAAAAGCTTCAATCTATCCATAAGCACTAAGCAAAAATAATGCTTTTTAAGGCAAATTCATCAAATAAAAAGAAATCCATGAGCAACGTTTCTCCTAAGCACAGAACCTGGCACATATAATCCACTTGCTGCCTATTTGTGGAATGAATTAATGTTCTAACCAAATATCTGAAAAAGAAATTTTCCTGGTAATGTCTTGGAAGTTCTCAGTCCTACAGATTAAATGTAATAGACATTTCTATCTGGTTTGTTTACAATTTAAAATATTCTGAAAAGCAATATTAAGGCAGTGATGGCCAATTAGAAATGAGGAATACAGACTGAAGATTATCCTTAAACTCTGTGTTTATTGCTATTAGATAATTTATCAGGAATGGAGTAAACTGTGATTGTGCCTAATTTTCTCAAATGTAAAATGGGGAAAAGAATAGTATCCGTTCTATGGGATTGTTGTTATAAGGACTAAATTAGTAAGTAGATGAAGGTGAATGTAAAGTGCCTGGTACAGAGTAAGCATTCAGTAGGTATCACCTGGCATTATTAAACAAATTTACCCCATCTTTCAAGGCTCAGCAAGGGTCTCACTTTCTCCATGAAATCATCCCCCATGGGCCCATTGTGCTCTTAGACAAATACGGTGGTTTTTATTATGTATCTCTTTCTAGATTTTATTTTTATTTTATTTTATGTTTATTTATTTATTTTGAGAGAGAGCCAGTGAACAGGGGAGGGGCAAAGAGAGAGAGGGAGAGAGAAAATCCCAAGCACACTCTGAGCTATCAGGGTGGAGCCCAACAGGGGGCTCCATCTCATGAACCTTGAGATCGTGACCTGAGCTAAAACCAAGAGTCAGACATTTAACCTACTGAGCCACCCAAGCACCCCACCTTCTAGATTTTAAGTTCCTCTAGACCAGGTTTCCATATCATATTTTGAGGAGCTGTGGGTTCAGATCTAGTATCTACAACTTAATACCTCTGTTCTTATTTGGGCCTCGTTCCTTTTTTGCAAAATATAGAGATAATAGTGTGTTAAATGTTTTGGGGGGAACTAAACACAAGCATAAGCAAAGCACCTAGAATAGCACATGTGGCACATGTTGAGTGCATGTGTAGTAACTTGCACAAACAAGCCTTCACACGGCCATTCGTCAGTGTGTTCTTACATGAATGTAATATACTTCTGTAGTTTACCCTGAAAGCAGCCACACATCTACTACTCTTTAACATATGTTATAATCTGCCAAAATGCTATTTTTTTCATAAGACTTCGATTCATACTTGACTACATTTTTGCTGTCCTTATTCCACACAGTTTTTTGGTTTTTTTTCTCCTGCCAATTTCCCAAATTAATTGGGATAGTGCTCACTTACCCACTGGAATATACATAGAAGAATATTTGTGCAGAAATCCTGGCTTCAAATGTAAGGAATTTCCAAACTAATTAAATTTTAGCATTTATGGCAGAGGCAGAGAAGGCAATAAACTACTTTTGTGGATTACTAAACGGTGAAAGTTTAAAAGCTGAGGCATTAGATTAGGACGGGAGTCATTTACATTGACTAAATTCCAATGCCACACAAATTTTATGATTGTAGTAGAAGAAACTAAAGAGAAAAGCAGGCACCTTGTTTAAAAAAAGAAGGAATTATTTTCCCAGCTTGTCTAAAATAAAAAAATACTACGGAAATTCACGGAACCATCAGCAACATCACTCGTATTAGGAAAACACATGGTGGTATTTAACTAAAATGCATTTACGTTGTCAAAATTTATTTACCAGGACAGTTATTTATTTCTAGTTCACCATTATCGCCAGTGTAAATATAGAAGAAATATAACTGGGACTCTCATAATTCTTATGTAAACATTACAGACATCTGCCTTGTAAGATAAGTGGCTATTGTTATTTGTTGAATATGTGTTTCTTTGCACATGTGTTCAGAGATAGAATGGACAGAAAAGAACACCTCATACACTTAAGTACTAAGTATGGCTTCACCAATGGATGGATTCCTTCATTCTGCACACGTGTATTGACTGATTATTAAATCAAACATGTTTTATAGCTAAGGATATAAAGGCATTAAACAATAAGGAACTTGCTCTAAGAGAGATAGATAAGAAGTAAAGAAATTGATAAATGTTATAATTTCAAATTTCAAGATGTGTATCAAAACACATAAGACATGGTAAAGTACTAGACAGTATTTTGCAAAGTGAGGTACTATTTTAAACAGGCTGGAGTAGATATATAGGGGGAAGCATCAATGGGGAATGAAATTGCTAGGAGGAGAACATTATAGCAAAGAAAGAGGAACTGCAGAAATCCTAACTTGGAAATGAGTTTGGCTTATTTCAAGACTAACAGGAAGGCCATGATGGCTGAAGCAGGGTAAGACACAGAAGACACTGGGAGAAGAACACTCGGAGGTAGGCAGAGCCAGTCCAAGGAGAGGGGTTTAATGTCATTCTAACTGTGATAGGAAGAACCTCTTGACATATTCAGAGTGTGTATGTATATATCCAAAGATTTTTTAAATCCTATTATAGAAAAGATTTATATTGTTTCTAAGCCATTATAACATGCATCTTACCAGAAACATTCTTCTGTATCATCTTCTTTGATCCTAGAAACTACCCTACCAAGTACTTATTATCTCTATGTTATAATTGAAGAAACTAAGATTCAAAGAGGGTGGTCAACTTTCAAAAGTCAGTGTGGAACTTCTGTCGCAACCTGAATTTGTGTGACTCCAATTTGTTTTTGTTTTTCCTTTATCTATTGCACACTGCCCTCCAAAGTTACATTATGTTCCCTGGATTTACTAGAATTTTTAGACATATGAAATCAAGTTAAAATGGAAAATTACTTTTGTAAGGGAGTTATGATGCCAGGGTTTCCATATTCATTATTATTTTAATTCTCACTACAATCCTGTGTGATGAGGAAATAATTGTTTCTCTATCATAGATAGGGGAAACTGAAGATTGTACACTGTATAAATCTAACCAAAGTCACATAACCAGCAGAGTGAACGCAGAAGAGGATTGTTGATCTGCCTGACTTCCAAGCTAATGCTGTCTTCACAAGGAGCAACGGATGTGTGAAACATACAGGAATGATGCCATTTAACCTATTAGTTACACCTCTAATAGTATTTGCACTGTCTGAAACAAAGTGCTGTAACAGAGAAAAAGTAAGTACCTTGCTAAAGTAGGAAGTTGTCAGATCTGTGTTAAACTCTAAGCTTCTTTGAAGTGAAAGGCATTCCGCGCTCTCTGGGTCGGTTCAGAATCCCCACAAAGGGCATAAACACTTTGTCACCTCTTAGCAATGAAGTTAGGGGTTGGAGACAGACAAGGGCACTTAGAAGCTCTTTTAAGCATCTTAGTATGGTAAATATTTGCATCGAGTACTAGTTTGGCCCTTACAGAAATCAGAGATTGGACAAAGATCTTGCTACAGTGATAACTAGAAAAGACTGATCTTATTTTGTCCTGGGCAAATCAGAGGGAATGAATTGTTTTTATGAGATAATCTCTGGTTCTGTGTGAAAAGTTTCATTATATCTGGATAAAGCTTAAATTCTGAGTGATTTCTAATATTCCATATATTTCAGTAAGGAGTTCTCATTTTACATGTAAGTGTGGGTGGGATTTTATTGCCACTATCAGCAGCATCAAAGATTACTTCCCAGCTTCAGATTTTGTTCTTGTTTATCATATACTTCATTCTGTCTCTGATATTTATCACTTGCATTTCCCAGAAAGAACAAAGAAATGCTATTATCAGGCTTCTTAGTACTAAAAGCCCTGTTTTTTTTTCTTTCATTTCAAATTCTGCTGAAGCATCTTCAGTTCTGTTTTCTTTCCAAAAATGTTATAGCTAAAGTGAAACATGAGACTTCATTACAGAAGTCACTAAAGCAGTTTCTATAGCAAATCAGAGCATCACAAAGACATAAATCCTATTATTCTGAAACCATGAAGGAAGTGAAGGTCACTGAGAAGTCTGAATATTTTGTGTAGCTGCTTAGAAGTAGACTCAAAGGATTGAGGCTAAAACCTAAGAGATGCGTCTTAGGATCCAAGTTCAAATGTTAATTTTGGTGCTTCCCTCTCCCCCTCCCCAAGAGCAAACACTGAAAATAAATACTTGGAGAGATAGTCATGCATACAATGTGTATAAGGAGCATTTACCTATCAAAGAGTCAAGCTAATCAACCTAAACCACTCAGATAAGTGACACCCATAGATACTTTAGTAAAGCCGTCAAAAATAAATGGTAAAAGGGTACGCAGGTGATATTTCCAAATAAGAAGTTTCCAAACAAATACAGAATTTTTGCTGGCATAGGTCAGTGATTTATAATACTTCAAATCATTCTTATAAAGTAGAAAGAAAAAAAATCCAATGGTTGAACTAAGGAAATATTTCCAGTTGTTCAATATTGGGTGTCTAATTAAATAAAATGGAAACTGTGTAAAAGAAGAAGAATCATGAAAAATATATAATGTGGTAATATGGATATAAGACTCAAGAAGGGCTGGGGCGCCTGGGTGGCTCAGTCGATTAAGCATCTGACTTGGGCTCAGTTCGTGATCTCACGGTTTATGAGTTTGAGCCCTGCATCAGACTCTGTACTGACGGCTCAGAGCCTAAAGCCTGCTTCAGATTCTGTCTCCCTCTCTCTCTGCCCCTCCCCTGCTTGTGCTCTTTCACTCTCTCTCTCTCAAAAATAAATAAAACATTTTTTTAATTTTAAAAAAGAGTCAAGAAGGGCTTGGGGTGCCTGGGTGGCTTAGCCAGTTGAGCCCCTGACTCTTGATTTTGGCTCATGCCATGATCCCAGGGTTGTGAGATCAAGCCCCGCATCATGCTCCACGCTGAGCTTGGAGCCTGCTTAAAATTATGTCTCTTTCCCTCTGCCCCTCTTCCCTGGTTGCATGCTTTGTCTCTCTCTCAAATTAGAAAAAAAAAGGGGGGGGGTCAAGAAGGGCTGTTCAAAAACTAAAAGAAGCAGGAAGAGAGTAAATAGAAAATATGCAAAAATCAAAATGTCAAAACCTATAGGATCCCATTGTCTAATAATACAATTCCTAGCTATACACATATACAAGAGAAATAAATACACATGTCCACCAAAAGACACCTGCAAGAATTTTATACATTATAGCCTCAGACTAGAGACATCCCAAACTTCCATCAATAGGAAACTAGAGAAAATAAATTGTGATATATTTATACAATGGGATAGGATGCAGTCATAAAAAGGAACAAACTATAGACACACAAAACATCTTGGATACATCTCGTAGGTACTTTGTGGCATCAAAGCCAGACACAAAGAATACATATTGAAAAAGAGTCAAAATTGACTACTGTTGGAGGAAGTCAAGAATAGCAAGGTTACCTCTGGAATGTGACTGGATATTGACTGGGAGTTTAGGAGCACAAGGGAATATTTTTGAGTGCTAAAAATGTCCTTAATCCTGATGGTGATCACATGGGTGTAGACAAGGGTAAAAAACCCACCAACTGTATATTTCTGCTCAGCTTTTTGCACCTTGTGTATTTATACTTCAATTTTTAAAAGTAGGAAAAATATCAGAATGCCTATATCAAGAAGAAATGTTTCAGAAGCCTGGGGGTGCCTGGTGGCTCAGCTGGTTAAGCATGCGACTCTTGATTTGCGCTCAGGTCACGATCTCACAGTTAGTTGGATCAAGCCCCACATCAGGCTCCAAGCTGGCAGCCCAAAGCCTGCTTGGGATTCTCTCTCTCCCTTGCTCTCTGCCCCTCCTCAGCTTATGTGTGCGCTCAATCTCTCTCTCTCTCTCTCTCTCTCTCTCTCTCTCTCTCTCTCAAAATAAATGAGCTTCAAAAAAAAAAGAAGAAGAAATGTCATAGAAGTCTATACCTCCCCCAAGGCAGCATGTCGACAAGCAAATGAAAGGAAACTGTGAAGAAGATCATGATTTTCAGTGGCTGATAAAAGCACTTAATTATTCTGCAGCCAATACATTTCGGTGAAACAGCTCCCTCCTTTAATCCTGCTAGGACATAGTTTGGTCTTTGTTCCATACACTAGAGCTAGAAAGGACATAGTGCCCAGTGGATATACTTATAGCACAACTTGATGCACAAATACTTGTTTATTCGTTCACTACTTTTCAGCACTTTCTGCAAGATAGGAGATACAGATACACTTGATCAGACATCATTAGAAGGTAAAGCAGAGATCTAAGCACACAGAGCTTTATATAAGCTGAAATCTATAGGATGCTCATGAAGAGTTCTCAGCAAATGTTTGAACTGATCAGATTTGCAGGTTGGAATGACTACACAGGAAAAACTGTGGGGAACACCTGATGACAAGAAACCATGTGTTAGGAAGGTTATGTAAGAGAAAATTACAGAATTTTAACCAATAAGTTATTGGGGCCTAGACTGGAAGAAGAAATTTAGGAGAAAAAATAGCTATGAGGTCAACAGAGTGGAGAAAACATAGCTGGATCCAGTAGTACATAGTAGGAGATATATGAAGTACAAAATTTGGTTATTCTGGACTTGGAATAACTAGCAGATGTCTTAGTGTTTTCCGTAGATTAAATCTGTTTGCCCACAAGCAACTCTATGAGGAAAGTTCTATTACCATCTTTATGTTATGAATAAGGGCACTGAAACACAGAGATTTAAGAAATTTACCCCAAATTACACAACTGAAAGTAACAAAATGAGATTGTTACCAGGACCAGCTGCCCCAGGTCCTGTGTTCACAATCATGTAAAGAACAATAGTTGTCTAGGCAAAGAGGGGAGTCATATTAGATCAGAGAAGGGACAGAAAGTCACAAGTATTGGTCTGTCAGAGATCAGGCATCTTTTAGAACTAAATGATAATTTGTTGTGCCTGAAGAACATGGCAGAAGAGATATGAAGCAGAGCCAACAGAAAAGATGGGGATTGATGATGGAAAAGCTTTTCCCATCATTTCAAACCTGTTGGGCTTGTCCACAAAGACTGATAATAGCTGAACTCTTGAAATTAGGGAAGTTTGTAAAAAATAAATACTTTACTTTCAAGAAGATTGTATTTGAGTTTCTAAACTTCCAGAGAGGATAGTAGGCGAGTTATGTAGTCTCTGATTTCACTAACTTTGTTTCTAAGTAGAGGCAGCTGGCAGGATTAAAACATAAAGGTCTTTGTTATATTACAAACCGTCAAAGCTTTCGTTATAGATTTAGACTCTGCCTTTCTCAAGAAAGGATCTGGGGTATGAGATTATTTATAAAATACATATATTATGTAAAACAAAGGAGGTGAAAAAAGGCAAGCACTTGTTACCCTTGCCTATGCCAAAAACCACAAACAGTCCTTGGTACCAGGTACAAATTGCAGCTCTCCCTTGCTCTATACTTTGCCTGTTCTTTAGTTCCAACTCTGTAAGAGCTTTATTTGGTATTCCCTTCTGGATATATGGTGTAGGAATGATTCACAGAGGGAAGCTTTTCTCTTTGGACACAAAACTGGAATTCTTGACTGGCTAGAGATGAAATAAAAGCAGGTGCAGAAAGTATTACGACAGGAGGTTTGCAGGCCGAAGAGTGGGAAGCAAGCAAACTATACCCCCCAAAGTGTGCTTTTCACTTTCAATATCCTTCAGGAGGCTAGAAATATCCTTGCAAAGCCTATCTGATCCCACAGGGAGAGCAAGTTGAGTTTGTTCCCCGGGCACCTCCTTAACCAGAATGTATCAATGTTACAATTTTAAGCAGATTTGCGGTGATGCTCTGCGAGCACAGCTGTTGTAAGGCAGGCAGGTTAGGTAAAGTGGGGGCAGGTTAAGAGGAAGCACCGAGAAGACATACATCACATGTGTAATATTGCTGAGCACCTTGCATCACTCAACAGTGTACTTATCATTGGCACGTGATGATATTAGAAATGTGGTACAGACTAGATCACACAATTGCATTAGCAACTTTTTTTGCTTTTGTTTTAATGGACTCAATACTTCTCCTTTGAAACTACTACTTCTTTTCGTTTTAAACAGGTCCTGCTTATCCACAGTAGGTGGACAAATGAACTGGGTCCCTGTAGAGACAATCTGTCTGTTTTCTGATCAATACTGTCTGCTGCAGCCAAATTGATTACGCAACAATTCTTTAGACAACCAAAATTAACAGACTACAAGGTGTATTTTTTCAAATATGTGCATAACTGCCACTTAATGTGTTAAATTGATCAGCACACCAGGCCTATATCTTTGATTAGTAAACTATTTTCCTTCCTCCTCCCAGTCCTCTTTGCTTCCCCATCCCCTTGCTCAGTTTCCTAGTCTTTTCTCATCCCTTAAATTCCCCTGTGCATGTACACATACACACATGTAGTGCATCAGAGTGTTACATCTGCTGCTTTAATACCAAGCTCTGGGATGCTAGCAAATAAAAATTGCACCAACAAAACAGACAAATCATTTGCTTCAAGTGCATGGGGAAGAAGGAAGGCAGTCTTGGGGTGGGCAGTGTGTGTGCCTGATTGTGAGGATAGTGTTAAGGAAGGATGTAGTCTGCGGGTTTTCTCTGGCAATATCCGAGTCATTCCTGGACGATTTTTGCTCGTTTAATTTCATCATGCTACTCTGCCCAATGTAGGCCTACACAATTTTCCAATGTTTCTTTTATGCAGATCAGTGGTAGTACATCTTTAAGCAGAATCCTGCTGGTGAAGACATGTGGCAAAAGAAATGTTTTAGTAATATAGAACCATGAATTATATATTTCAAAGACTGTAAGGAAGAACTCTCCTTTGTAAAAGCAACACCAAAAAAAAAAAAAAAATCAAGTTTGCGCAACTGTTTCTTCATATTCATGTTGATCCAGGACTCAGCTGCCATTTTGACAACAGAGGGCTACAGAGAAGGTTACTCTGTCTCTGCTGTCTGAGTATTGAACACTGGATGAATTCTACATCTTATCTCTCCAGCTAGAGTCCTGGATATTGGCAGGGGGGGACACGAGAGAAATTTTGTTTGCTGCAGCTATCTTATAGTTCATTAGCACCTTAGTGACTAGTAATCTCACTTCATTAAATGTGTTTATTTCGTAGTGTCAGATTTCCTTTTGAAATGTCCTTAAAATATAACCCTGGTGCTGGTGCTTCACCAAAGTAAAGAACGAAGCTGGGGTGGGGGGGGGGGCACAGGCAATGGTACCACTAGTGTTTTCATCTAAACTGAGCAAAGCAGGGCCATTTGGATATTGCAGATGGAGACATTAAATCTCTTCTCTCATGCTGTGAACTGTAATGCAAAACTGCAGTCTAGTTGCAGATGAATTTTTATGACTTGCTAAACCTAGGACAAGGTCCCTTATTTTTTTTCCTCTTAAATTTAATAATAAGCCAATGATGTCGATGGTAAGAGTAAGGTGAAAATAAACACATTAAAGGAAAATAAAAGCAATGGCCAGGGAATCTCTCCCAGGCATTATGTAAAGATTTATGTAAAAAAAAAAAAAAAAAGAGAGAGAGAGAGAGAGAGAGAGAGAGAGAAATAGAGGGGCAGCTGAGTGGTTCATTTTAAGTGTCCGACTTCAGCTCAGGTCACAATCTCACCATTTGTGAGTTTGAGCCCTGCATCGGGCTCTGTGCTAACAGTTTGGAGCCTGGGGCCTGCTTCAGATTCTGTGTCTCCCTCTGTCTCTGTCCCTCCCCCACTCGCACTCAGTCTCTCTCTCTCTCTCTCTCTCTCTCTCTCTCTCTCTCTCTCTCTCAAAAATAAATACACAGTAAAACAATTTTATTTAAAAATTGACCTTACTTGCAAACATGCATATGCCTCCCAGGAATTCAGAATATGTGAAATGATGAAATCCTAAATCCTACAGTAAAACCCTTTTACTACAGTAAAAGTTTAGGGTTCATTGTAATATGATTCCTGTGCCCACTAAAGTATTCTCTGATAGTGGAAATTCACTGTCTTATGATAATTATGAATTCTTTACCTATATTCTCAAGTAAACAGTAATATAAGCAACTCTAAGGTCCCTGTTTTTACCCCAGAGACTCAAAATGAAGTTCAAGTTCTTTGGATTTGTGTCAGGGCCTGGTAATAGACATTGCAGAAGACCTTTTTATTCTTTTAGTGAATAATGTTCCTACTCGATCTCTACCCTTGATTTCAGTCACCTCCAGGGGAATCAATTTAACTGATACTTTTCAAATAAAAGCATTTCAGGAGGTAATTTTCTCTACTGTTTTCTGCCGCAGTAATTTCTGTAAGGGAAAATCTATCCAGATATTTTAATAGAAATCAGAAACAACTAAGCTACTTGTAATATATAACATCTTATCTGAGAGAACATATTTATTCATATTCTAATTTTATCTTCTCATTTGTAATTTACTCAAACTCAAATTTTGCTAGGAATATCACCAATCATTCTAGATACACACACACACACACACACACACACACACACACACGAAAACTTATAATTTCAGAAAAATCTCTGGTAATGCATCTAAGTTTATACTGTTTTGTCTCTTTTAATATCAATAATAAGGTAAAATAGGAGAGTGATAGAGTATCTCCTTATTACTATGACAAAGTCAAAATTGTAAAGAAACGAAACCCATGATTACCAAGAAATATTTGGACATAGTAGTGACATATAGTTATCTAGAGTTAAGTTGACACATTCAAAATAAAGATGACATATTTAGATGGACCTGTTTTGCTGGAAATATATTGGCTATTCATTCACTTAGTAGATATTCAGAGAGGGTCCACTATGTGTGAAACACTGTTTATGAGCTGAGAATCAGAGAAAATGTTAAAGACAACAGTTTAAATCTTTGATCTCATGTGAAAAAAATATATTGAAGAAAACCTTTTGTGAATGATATGTAGTACCTAGTGACAGATCAATGCTCCTGTTGAGAGCAACCCCAATAAAAAAATAATAAAATAAAACCAAATAAAATACTACATAGAATACAAAAATATCTGATTGAGGACAGCAGAAGGCTACAGATACAACAAGAACTGGGAACAGGATGGGCTAAGATTCCAGAAAGGGGAGAACCTCAAAAGTGGCGATCTTTTGCTCTTAGGGAATTTTCTGATTATGGGTACGTGCAGAAAGCTGAAAATTCATCCACTGAGAGTTGCTGCTGGTATTCAGAATAAAATAGCATAACTTTGGACACAGACTTGGAAGGGCGAGCTCAAGAACATAGCTGGTTGCCTATTGGCACACTGACCATATTCAGGAGGAGCATAGGTTGGAAGGCTAAAATCCTTAACATAAAGTCTCTAAAAAGGTGGATGGAGATTTCCAAGTTTTCCCAAGACAAAGATTAGAGTTTCATACTCTTAAGCACTAGAGGCCCTAAGGAAAACAGACTGTTGGAAACCTGGAGGGCCAAGTGATAACAAGAAGGGTACTAAGCGTTACCAAGAGAACAAGCTAGCCACTATTCAACACAATCTCTGGCTGTATTAATGTAAGCAGTTGCCAATCTCTAAGTGTAGCAAATAGAAGGCCAACTCCTCTCTAGAAGATTGCCTTACCATCCATTTTTTCATAAACGATTTCAGATTTAATAAGGAATTACATCATAACGCAAACAACATATCTAAACTCTAAGATAAATATGAAACTTCAGCCGCCAATGTACAAATTTTCCAGATATTGGACTTAATCATAAAGGATAGTATAATTATGATTAACATGTTTAAGAATATAGAAAAAAAAACCTTGAAGACAAAGATGAAATGTGGAGAATTTAACTAGATATTTGTAATCTTCAAAATAATCAAATGGGGATTCCAGAATGGAAATATGTTCCAATATTCTAAAATTAGTGTAATTCGGCATATCAACAGACTAAAAATAAGAAATAAAGATCACCTCAAAAGATGCAGAAAAAGCATTTGGCCTTAGAGTATCTACTGATAAAAATTCTCAGCAACCTAAGAATAAACCTTATCAAGGGAATCTTCAAAAACTTACAGCTAACATTATGTATGAGTGTAATGAGGTAATGATGACTCTTCTCAACACTCCTATAAAGCATTACACTGGAAGTCTTATGCAATGCAATAAGCCATGAAAAATACACAATGTGCAGACAGATTAGGAAAACAACAAAAGTTTCTCCATTATCATAATGCCATACCTATATAAAAATTCTAAAGAATCTACACAAAAGCATACTGGAACTAATAAATGATTGTGTATGGTCACAGGATATAAATTAATTATTCAAAAATCAATTATAAATCTATATATTAGCAGTAAACAAATAGAAATTGAATTATGAAAAGTAGCATTAATAATACCTCCAAAAGGGGCGCCTGGGTGGCTCAGTTGGTTAAGTGTCCAACTTCAGCTCAGGTCATGATCCTGCGTCTGTGCTGACAGCTCAGAGCCTGGAGCCTGTTTCAGATTCTGTGTCTCCCTCTCTCTCTGACCCTCCCCCATTCATGCTCTGTCTCTCTCTGTCTCAAAAATAAATAAACGTTAAAAAAAAAAATAGTCCGAAAAAGACCATGAAATACATGAAATCTAACAAAATGCATGCAGGATTTGTATGATAAAACTATACAACACTTGTGATAAACATCTTCGATAAAATTAATTAAATATCTATGTAAATGCAGAGATATACTTTGTTCCTGAATTGAGAGGCTCAAGATAATTAGGATATAATTCCTTCCAAACTAACCTATAGATTTTAATGTGATCCAAATCAAATCCCACCACAAATTTTTATATTAAAAAAGTAGTTAATTCTGATTTTTATATGGAAAGGTGATGAGCCAAGATAGCAAGAACAATCTTGAAAAAGAAGGTGAAATTTGAAGGACTAACTATTCTTAATTTTAAGACTTAGTATAAAGTGGCAGTGATAATTGTATTGTACTACATTAATATGTAATATTAACATATAAGACCAAAAATTCATAAAATTGTAAAGATAACTTATGAGAATGGTGAGCTATTGTAATCAGTAAAGAAAGATATAAAAAGTTTAATCACTAGAAACCCTTACAATATTAGTATGTATAATTCTTGGATATAATACCAAAATCTTGTGGTATGTACCACAAAAAATGATAGATTAAATTTCATCAAAATTAAGAAGTTCTGTTTTTTTTTAATTTTTTTTAACATTTATTCATTTTTTTTGATAGAGACAGAGTGCAAGTGGGGAAGGGGCAGAGAGAGAGAGGGAGACACAGAATCCAAAGCAGGCTTCAGGCTCTGAACTGACAGCACAGAGCCCAACGTGGGGCTCCAACTCACGGACTGGGAGATCACGACTTGAGCTGAAATAGGACGCTCAACTGACTGAGCCACCCAGGCACCCCAAACTTCTGTTGTTTTAAAGACACCATTAACAAAATTAAAACAATTCAGGGTGCCTGGGTGGCTCAGTAGGCTAAGTGTCTGACTTCAGCTCAGGTCATGATATCATGGCACCGTGAGTTTGAGCCCCATGTAGAGCTCTGTGCTGATAGGTCAGAGCCTGGAACCTGCTTCAGATTCTGTCTCTCTCTCTCTCTGCCCCTCCCTGCTTGTGCTCTCTCTCTTTCTCGAAGATAAACATTAAAATTTTTTTTAAAAATAACTAAAACAATTCAAAGACTGTAAGAAAATATTTGCAAATCACATATCTGATAAATGATAAATTCCAGAAGAAACTCTAAAACTCAATAATAAGAAAATAAACATCCCACTAAAATAATGAGGATACAATTTGAAAAGATGTGTCACACCCAAGAGATATATATAAACAGGTAACAAGCACAAAAAATTTTTCTCAATGTCATCGGCCATTAGGGAAATGCAAATTAAACCCAGTGTACTACCAATACATATCTATTATAGAATGGCTGAAACCAACAACAAAAGCAACACATGCTGACCGTACCAATTGCTGACAAAGTTGCAAAACAAATGGGACTCTCATAGATTTCTGGGATGAATGCAAAATGGGTAAAACTACTTTGGGTAAGCATTTAGTTTTCTTTTCTTTTATTCTATTCTATTCTACTTTATTTTTCATTTCAATTCTATTCTATTATTTTGTTTTATTTTTGAGAGAGGGTGTCTGAGAGAGGGAGACATAGAGAGGAGGACAGAGAATCCGAAGCAGGCTCTTCACTGACAGCAGTAACCGCAATGAGGGGTTTGAAGTCACAAACCACGAGATCACGACCTGAATTAAAGTTGGCCATTCAACTGTCTGAGCCACCCAGCCACCTAAATAAAGTTCAACCTATTCTTATCACATGACTCAGCAATCTCACTATTTGGTATTTACTCAAGTGAATTAAAAATGTATGTTCATAACAAAACAAGTATGTGAATGTTTATGGATACTTTATCATAATTAGGAGAGATGGGTAATGAGTGTGCATGGAAGAAATGTGCATGAAAAAAGATGGAATCTATTGTATGTAAATTATGTCTTAATTTATGAAATAAAACAAATGAACCACTATATTTTACCATTTTTTATGGAAAAATGACAATATTAACAAATGCAATTAAAGCATTTGATACAGTTCAACATCTATGAAAGGATAGAAAATAATAAACCTGTTAACATACTGTAATTAGAAATGAAGATCCTTAATCCATAAAGAACATCTACATTGACCTTTAACAAACATCTGACTTAATGGTGAGCTATTATAATCAATAAGAAATAAAAAGTAAAACTACCAGAAAAATAGAAAAAAAATCTGCTACAATTTGCTCTTAATATGATGTATACATAGAAAATTTAAAGAAACTATGATATTTAATAAGAAATTTATAAAGATTTAAGCTTACAGTGTAAGTACAAAGAATTAATATTTTACATTATCAAAGATTCTCAAATATTTGCCAGTGAATCTAATAAAAGATTGTGAAACTGGACACTAAAGAATCCAAATTGCTATCACAGATTTTAAATATCTATATAATTGGAGAAATATAGAATGTTCAGGTAATGGAATACTCAATTTTGCTAAGAAGTCAAATCTCTACTCACTGAGCTACAGATGTAATGTACTCCCACTAAAAAGAAAAAACACAGCTTTCTGTTTTATTTTTTTGCATATGAAAATTGAATGGAAATATGCAAGGCCCAGATATCCAAAAAATCTTGAAGAAGAATAAACTTAAAAGAATTACATACAGAATATAATCTTTATTTTAAATGATGTCAATTAGAGCAGCAGAAATATAGCAAAGTGAACAACTTAGTAGAATAGACTATAGACACTATTCCATACATATATAATAAACTGAAGTGCCGGAAAGAATGAATGGCTTTTTTATAAAATGGTCTGGGAAAATTGAATTTCTACATAAATCGCACATCTTACATAAAAGTCTATTTCCGATGGATTATAAACATAAACGTGCAAGGTGAAACAATAAAGCTTTTAGACTAAAACATAAGAAAATATTTTTATGACCTCAGGTTATCAAAGTCTTGCAAAGAACATGAAATGCTAATGGAAAAAAAGTAAAAGATCAATGGAAGCTTATTAAAACTAAGAACATCAAAAGACAGCATTTAAAAAAAAACTTGGAAAGTAAATCACAGATTGGGGGAATACATTTGTACATCACATAGTTGACAGAGTACTTGCATTTAGAATATAAAAAGAAATGCTGAGAATTGGTATTTAAAATGCCGACTAATCAATAGATAACCTGGGAACAATTAGGTAATTCATAAAATAGGATATACAAACAGCCAATGGATATGTTAAAAAGGAGGTTCGCAGAATAATTAATCATCAAAAGGAAATTCAAATCAAAATAAGGTACTTTAAATTCCATCTAGGATGAAATCAGTGAAATAGCTTTGCCTTCCCATTTTAACAGACTAAGAAATCTGAAAAAATATATATGAAATGACTATTTTAAACTATTGGACAACATATAGCATAAGGATGTGCTTCCTGGAAGGAGGACAGTAGAAGTCCACACTAAGATCTTCCCAGCTTTCTGTTGGAAGGCAATTTCCAGGCCACAGCACAGGGCAGGGGTTACCCAAAAAAGACCCAACATAAAGACACCTGAAAGAAGGTGAAGGATCTGGAATTTGTGGGCAGAATACCATAAAGAAAGAAACTCCACAGAGAAAGAGCTCCGGAAATCTCTATAAGCTTCCCTTGTCTGTATAGCTGAACACTAAATTTTGTATGGTTAGAGTGAAACTGAACGAGGCTGCGCAGAAAGCTGAACTATTCCTAGACCCCACACAAGCTCAGGGAAGATACTAACGAGCCAAACTGGAGACAGCTCATTGAACACACGAGCATTCAGTACAGATCATATAAATGTCATAGTTTACTAATGGGCAAACTCAGCCTTGGAGCAGTTGCTCAACCTTGTCACTATTGACATATTGGCCCAGAGAATTCTTTATTATTGGGGACTTCCAGTGTACTACATGGTGTTTAGTATCATCACTATCCTCTACCACTAAACACCAGTGACAGTCCTCAATTGTGACAACCATCAATGCCTCCAGACATTTTGAAATGTACCTTGTAAAGGAGAGTCACCCCTTGTTGAGAACCATTGCCGTAAAGGTTAGCTTAGACCTGGAGCACCTAGGTGACACAGATGGTTAAGCATCTGACTCTTGATCTTGGGTCATGATCTTACAGTCTGTGAATTCAAGCCCACATCAGGTTCTATGCTGATGGCATGGAGTCTACTTGGGATTCTGTCTTTCCTCTCTGCCCCTCCCCTACTTGTGCACGCACACATGCACACTCTCTCTCCCTCTCTGAAAATGAAAAATAAAAAAAATTTTTAAAAAGGTTAGCTTAAACCTAAAAAATAAAACTTTAAACCATGCCTCAAAAAGATCAAGCTCAGGGCACCTGGGTGGCTCAGTCCGGTTAAGTGTCTGACTCTTCATTTTCAGCTCAGGTCAAGATCTCGCACTTCTGGAGATCTAGCTCTGAGTGGGGCTCTGTGTTGACAGCGTGGATCCTGCTTGTGATTCTATCTTCCTCTCTCTCCATCCCTCCCCCACTCACTCACATATTCTCTCTCTCAAAATAAATAAATAAACATTAAAAAATAAAAAAGGAGGGGCACCTGGGTGGCTCAGTTGGTTAAGTGTCCCACTTCCGCTCAGGTCATGAGCTTGTGGTTCAGGAGTTCAAGCCCCACATCCGGTTCTCTGTTGTCAACATACAGCCTGCTTCGGGTCCTCTGTCTCCCTCTGTCTCTGTCCCACCCCCATTTGTGTGTTCATGCCCTCTCTCTCTCTAAAATAAACATTTAAATAAAGGACTAAGCACGTCTGCAAGAAACCGCTTACCACTAAAGCAAAATTAAAAGAAGATAATAACATACATCAAGCAACAATGTAACATTCACAGGGTCTAGCATTCTGTCAAAAATTACTAAAAACCTGAAGAAGAAATTTTGACCAATTACTACAGGAAAAAGTAATCAATAGAAACAAAGCAAGAAATCACAGCTATTTTTAAGAAATCAACTGTTATGCCTTTTAGGGGCACTTGGGTGGCTCAGTTGGTTAAGTGTCCAACTTTGGCTCAGGTCATGATCTTGCGGTTCCTGAGTTTGAGCCCCATGTTGGGCTCTGTGCTGACCACTCAGAGCCTGGAGCCTGTTTCGGATTCTGTGTCTCCCTCTCCCTCTCTTGGCCCCTCCCTTGCTCACACTCTGTCTCTCTCTTAAAAAATAAACATTAAAAATATTTTTTAAAACAGAAATCCACTGTTATGCCTTTTAAAAACTGTGGTAAACTCTGTGTAACATAAAAATTATCACTCTAATGAATTTTAGGTGTTTAGTTTAGCAGAATGAAGTACATGCACATTGTTGTACAACCAGCACCACCATCCATCTCCAGAACTTTTCTATCCTCCTAAACTGAAACTCTGTGCGCATAAACACTAACTCCCCATCTCATCCCCCAGCCCCTGACAACCGCCATCATCCTTTCTGCCCGTGAATCAGACTACTCTAGCTAGGTAGTTCCTATAAGTGAAATCCACAATATTTGTAATTTTCTGTCTGGTTTATTAAAAAAGCTTCCAATTACATATATCAGAAACTGACAGAACTGAAAGAAAACATGGATAAATCTAGTTATAGGTGGAAATTTCAAACCATATCTAAGTAACTGACAAAGCAAAAGTCAAAAAATCACTGGGATACACAAAACCTATACAAAACTGTCAAACTTAACTGACTTTTTTTTGTAAAAAAAACTTCATTCCAAATTCTGCAGGAATTACTTTTCAACACTTTTTTTTTCCCCCAAAACATATGGAACATTCATCATAAAGTCCATATGCTAGCCCAAAGGAAATACTTCTCAATACAGAATATAGATTATACAAAGGGTATACATTCTGCCATTTAATGTAGTTATGCTTAACTGCAGTGGACTTATATTATTAGTAACAAATACATTTGCAAATACATGAAAATTAAACAATACATTTCTACATATCACATTACAAAGTATATGAGATTATATTTTTGACAATTAAAATTAAATTACAATATCATTATTTATGGGGCTCAGGTAAAGCAGTGTTTAGAGATAAATTGATAACTTTCAATGATAATATTAGAAAAGAGAAAAATATCTGACATCAAATCTAATTTTCCACCTAAAATATTTAGGAAATGTAAACTTGAAACAAATGAAATAGAAAATGAACCAAAAATGGAATAAGTCAGTGACACCAAAGATGACTTTTTGAAAAAGATAATGAAATTGATGGACCTTTATCAAGACTGACGAAAGACAGAAAGAGAGGAAGAAAGGGAGAAAAGAGAGATATTAGTTAATTAACAGTCTGAGGAATAAAAGAGATATCATTACACATACAATGGACATGAAAAGGATAGAAGGAAAATATTATGAATTTTTCTAAAAATATTTGACAAAAAACAAATGGAAAAATCCTCAACAGACACAAAATACTAAAACTGAATCAAGAAGGCAATGGAAAAATTAATGACCACCTATCTATTAAATAAAACTTTCTCACAAAGTATCAGGCCTAGAATGTCTATTTTTGGAACATTTTATTGAACATTTAAGGAAAAAAAATAATATACCCATAGGTGCTGTCATACAAGAGGAGAGAGAGAACATGTGATGGTAAATTGGATAAGGAAATTATAAGGGAAAAAAAAAACACTCCTGGCCAATCTTCCTTACGTACATATGAGTTACAATCCTTTAAAAAAAAAAAAAAAGAGAGCAAAGCAAATACTTTAATCTCTAAAGAGTTAATACACAATAGCCAAGTGGAATTTATCACAGTAAGGCAATCAATGTAATTTACCATATAAACAAATAGAGGAGAAAAAATTTGTATGAATATCCTAATAAATACAAAGAAATTATTTTATAAAATTCAATACCCATTTATAATAAAGAGTATGAATGAAAGAAAATAATCTACAAAATCCTAAAGCTAACTAAATAGGTTAAAAAAAATGGGTGTTTACCCCATAGGATTGGGAGCATGGCAAAATTGTCCACTCTCACTACATCTAATATTATTCTGAAACCCTTCGGTAGTGCAATAAGGTAAGGAAAAGTAATAGAAGAAAAATGGAGTGGAAAGGAAGAAATACAACCATCTGTATTTGTAAACAGCCTGGTCAAGTAGGTGGACTTCCTACTATATTTAGATAAAATCTACTAGAATTAATTATTTAGTATAGCATGGTCTTGGAACATAAGGTCAATATCCAAAATTAAATATATTTCTTTATGCTATCAACAAAGTAGAATGAAAAAAAGTGTGAAGATTCAAAAATATGAAATAAGACAAAATTTAGTAACCTTTCCATAAGACTTACACCACAAAAGCATAAATATAAAAGGAAATTTTACTTTTCTAAATGCTTGTTTGTTTGTTATTTATTCAGAGAAAGAGAGAGAGCCCAAAATGGGGAGGTCAGAGAGAATTCCAAGCAAGCTCTGTACTGTCTGTGTAGAGCCCAGTGTGGGGCTCTATCTCATGAACCTTGACATCATGACTTGACCGGAGCTGAAATCAAGAGTCAGACACTTAACATACTGAGCCACCCAGGTGCCCAAAAATAAATTTTAAAGGAACTAAGTAAATGGAATAATATAATTAACTCATAAGGCCGAAAAACCCAATTTTTTAAATGCCATTTTCCCCCAAATCTTTTAATGTTATGCTGCATAATCACATTTCAAATAACAATAGTTTTTGTTTTGGTTTGCTTTTTTTTAGTTGTAAGGTGAATTTTAATTTTATATGGAATTGCAAAGCATTTATAATGGACAAAATTTTTTAAAAAATGAAAGGACTCATAATACTGACCAATGCAGTAACCAGTGCAGGGTGTAAAGATATGTATATCAATAAAAAGAAAAGAGATCCCAGAAATAGAGTCATACAATCTACACAGCCTTTAATTTTTTTAAAAACTAGAAATGTGCTTTATTTGGAAATTTCAGATTGTACTGTCTGGGTATTTTTCTGATTTTAAACTTTTATTCTTTTTTTAATTATGTTCATTTATTTTTTGATCAAGGTGCCCAAGCAGCTGATTAGGGAGGAATGACAGACACACAAAATGGTGCTAAAACCATTCGATATCTTAAAAATGAAACAAAAAACAAAACATTGAAATGCCTCACAGATTTAAAAGAGCTAAAACTATACAATTTCTAGGAGAAAAATAGAAGAAACATCCTCACAATTTGGAGGTAGAGGAAGATTTCTTAAACAGACACAAAATACACATTTCATCAGTGAAAAAAAATAAAAGTCATCAAAATTAAAAAGTTTTTCTCTTTGAAAAAAACTGTTAAAGTAATGAAAAGCAAAGGCCCAAACCTAAGAAAAATAGTCTCCATTCATTTATCTGACTGATTTATGTCCAGAACAAATAAAAATGTCATACAACTTTCCAAGAGAAAATAGACAAACATCTGAAAAGTCAATTCATAAAAGAAAATATACAAATGTCAACAGGTGCGTGATAAGATGTTCAGTATTTTTCATCATCAGGGGATAGGATGAGAATATTTAAACATTAAACCAATTAAATCACAATCATATCAAATCTACAGGTAAATTTCAAATTCCATACCAAGTTTTGGCAAGTATGGTAACCAACTATAATTCTGATGCATTGTTGTTGGTAATGTAACATAATACAACTAATTTGGAAAAGAATGTGAAATTTTTGGCATTGTGTGACAAGGCTGTGTAAATTTTTACCATACAGCCCAAATATTCATTGACGATTGAGGAGATAAGCATAATGTAGTATATTCTTATAATTGACTACTACTCAGTAATACACAGTAATGAACTATTGATATACACAAGAGGGATGGATATGAGAAATCTGATGAAGGAATAAAAACTTGTATATTTCATAATTTTATTTTATATAAAACTTTAGTAAAGACAAAGCTTATCTGTAGTCATAGAAAATGATGTCATGACCTGTGCTAAGGGGAGAGAGGTAATTGCAAAGGGCATTTGGGAATTTGGGGGATTATGGAAGTGTTCTATGTCTTGATTATGGTTATAGTTACATTAATAAATGTATTTAATATAAACTAATCAAACCTTGTGATTACAATGGGTACAATTTATTTTATCTTACTAATACTTTAATTCAAAATAGGTTGTTATTACTACCAAGCTATCAGAAAGTTTAGATTTATGAAAAATAGCACTCAAACTACTGGCAGAAGAGTAAATTGGTAGTTGAGAAATGTCTTATAGTATTTGCTCAACCTAAATACACACATACCCAAACCCCCAAACTTTTATCTCTAGGTAGATATTCCACAAAACCCTTTATGCATGTTCATGTAAGGTTATTTATAAAATGACTGATAGTAGCAACATTTGAATGTCCTCAAATACCCATCAAGAATAAAATAGTAAGGGGCATGTAGATGGGTCAGTCAGTTAAGCATCCGACTCTTGATTTCGGCTCAGATCATGATCTCAGGGTTCGTGGGTTTGAGCCCTGCATTGGGCTCTGTGCTGCAGTGCAGAGCCTGCTTGGGATTCTCTGCCTATCCCCTGCTCACTCTTTTTCTTTCTCAAAATAAATAAACAAACATTTAAAAACAAAGAGTAGGGGTGCTTGGGTGGCTCAGTCAGTTAAGCTTTGGGCTTCATTAGGTCATGATCTCACTGTTTGTGAGTTCGAGCCCTGTGTCAGACTCTGTGCTGACAGCTCATAGCCTGGAGCCTGCTTCAGATTCTGTGTCTCCCTCTCCCTATACCCCTCCTCCACTCTTGCTCTGTCTTTCTCTTTCAAAAATAAAATAAACATTAAAAAATTTTTTAAAAGTAAAATAATAAATTGTAATGTATTCATTAAATTTGTACAGTTGTTTTCTAGGATTGCTGTAACAAAATCCCATAGACCAGATAGCTTAGACATATAAATCTATTTTCTCACAATATGGAAGACAGAAGTCCAAGGCTGAGATATTAGCAAGTCTGATTTCTTCTGAGGTCTCTCTCCTTGGCCCGTCATGCTGTCTTCTCCCTGTGACTTTGCATGGTCTCCCTTGTGTGCATGTCTATGTCCTAATCTCTTGAAAAGGCACCAGTCATATTGGATGTGACTCACCTTAATGACCTCACCTTAACTTAATTATCTTTTTCAAGATCCTATCTCCAAATAAGTCACATTCTGAGGTACTCAACATACGAATAGGGGATGGGCCACAATTCAGCCCACAACAAGGATGTAGACAAGTTTTGGGGGTGGAGAATTTTTTCAGCCTACCACAACATCCAAGTATAAAGAAAAAGTGTTACAGATGTTATGGCAAAAGTCATACTTGTAAGAGTAAAGGCACCTGAGGAAACTGAGGCACAAAGAAGAGAAACTACTTATTGAAGGAAATAGAACTACTGAATGGCAGAGCCAGGATTTAAACCTAGGAAGCTTGGCTTTTAATCACTGAACTACTGATACCTGCATATACCTAAAATCCCAAAAATTGATTTGCCTTATGTAATTGCCTGAGGTTGCATTTGATCAAGACTATATTTCCCAAGTAATTCCTGTTTAACTAAGCTAACGGTTCTATCTGTGTTGATTATATTTGCAAAATAAGATAAGGCTGCTATCTCTTCTCGGGTATCCTGAGAACACAGAACCATTTCAATATTTTCCAAGGAGCTGCCTGTTATTTGATTGGACTCATCCTTTATTAAATATGACTTAAAGTAAGTCAGCATTTGGTTGGGGTTTTGAATTACTTATTTCTTTTACAAAGAATTTATCTTCCCAGTGTTAGTATATGGGAAAAGGATTTTACCATAATGGCAGTTTATTGTTCCACTTATTTAAATTTCAATTGAGTTTAAATAACAGGAAATTTAATTTATTGCTTTAGATAGTATAATTGATGAGCGATATTACTCTATACTGAGGTTGGTATGATGGCATAGCTAACCCCTATGCTTTGGTTGGGAACAAACCACTAAGTGTATCTGTACAAAGGAATCTAATATTTGAAGCAAAAGGATCATTTTCTATGATTCTAAGATTAAAAATAAGCCCCACAGAGACTGATTCAGAACAACTCTACTTCACCAAAATCAGAAACAAAAGTAAAATTATCACTCTTATTCAATGGAAATTGTAGACCAAATGATAAACCAGATAAATTTTTGGTAGTATGAGTAATATTGTAATACTTTGGGGGTTATTTGAATACCTAATCTTTTTATCCTCCGACTTACTCTTTACATCTATTTTAACAATTTCAAATGGATGAAAACCAAAACCTTCAAGATTTAGCTACTGTCACTTTAATTCAGTTTTAAATACAGTTATTTGTGCCAATTTAATGCATGATTTTTGCAATTAGAATTTGAGTAGGGTTAATTTTTATTCTCAACAGCTTTTTATTGTTTTGTTATGTCTAGACATAACACACATCTTCTGCAATAAACATTTGAGTTTGACTTCTTAATGGTACTGAGATGTTTACATCCTTTACAATGTCTTTGTAAGCCATCCATCATAAAAGTATAAAGTAAAATTTTCAGTCCTGATGATACTTCTGGTGACAAAGCATGAAAACAAGATTAACCTAAGAAGTCCATTGGTGGAAAAGAGGTAAGACTGTTTTCTGTTCAGAAACTAGTCCAGCAAAATTTAATTGTGCTGAAATCTTTTCTCGGTTGACATCTTATAGAAATCTCTTATCTTAAAGCTATACAAATATCAGAGAATATAGTGACATCTCGATCGCTATTTTTCCAATAGGTTTGTTTGTTTTAAAGGCTAGATGAAGAACATGAAAGATAGTCACATACAGCTAATTTAATGTAACTGCTGAAGCTTTAATGAGAGCTTGAATTAAAGCTTGGCATTTTGGGGGGCGCCTGGGTGGCTAAGTTGGTTAAGTGTACAACTTTCGGCTCAGGTCATGATCTTGTGGTTTGTGAGTTCAAGCTCCATGTTGGGCTCTGTACTGACAGTTCAGAGTCTGGAGCCTGCTTCTGCTTTTGTGTCTCCCGATCTCTCTGCCCCTCCCCCAGTCACTCTCTGCCTCTCTCTCTCTCTCTATCCCAAAAACAAACATTAAAAAAATCTTGGCATTTTTTATTTTATTTAAAGTGTTATAATAAAATTATGGCATTAATTTTTAAATTATTCATAATAATCTCAAATTATTTGGCAAATGTAAGATTGTTTGAAGGATGTGTTTTTAATCTGGTGATATTTCTGTAACTTTCAGCTTAGAAAAGTACACTCCGCACTTGTGCACACTAAGACTGAATATTATCCAGAGAGAAAGAAGTGAAGAAGCCACCTACTGTTCACATAATAGGACTATCTCTTCCTACTCCTGTGAATTTGCTTTAAAAACAAAAATCAGTTATTGAAGCAGCTTCCACAGACTAGATTTTCACTTGCCTGTAAATCTCACAATTCTATTTACAAAAGATATTCCATTATTTTAAATACCAATATTTGCATTTTAAAAGGAGTATTTATTGGTTTGGCAATGGGAGGGGGTGACAGCATGAAATGGATTGGAAAGCTGATAGGAGAGGGGATATAAAACACAGTAGAAGGCTTCTGGGATGCTTGAACATGAAATACAATTTCTGGTTTCATAAGTTCCTCATTAAAAGAAAAACATAACAGCAAGAATGAAATAGCCTGGATTGATTTTTTGGGGGGGGAAATAGTGCTCACTCACAAAAGATAGAATGTTTTTTGAAATAAAATGATATTAAGAAACTCTTTCCATTTTAGCTAGTTTGCTACCTGATCAATTTAATCCACACACAGGCATTGGAAAGCATGGGATGAGCAGAAAAACAAGAGGTTACAAACTGTGATATTAGGTAGAATTTGTAACTAGAACAAGAACAGATGTTGAAGCAACAGTACAAGAGAACTTTAAAATTACATTCATGTCTGGCCCATCACACAAATAGCAGGTGCATTTTATTCTTGGTGTTTGTATACTGGTTTTCCATGAGAAATTTCCCGAAAGTTGTTTTTTGTTGTTGTTGTTTGTTTTTTAAGGACTGTATTGAAGTGGAACATATAAAGTGTGTAATGAGTAACTTGTTTATTGAAAGGCCTTAATTGGCATCTGGGCATTGCACATAGTTATCAACAAATATATATTCATCTTTCTCTATGTGAGACTTTATGCCAGACTTTGTGAGAGACTCAAAGATAAATGACATTGGCCTCTTCTCTTGCTGAACCTGCACTCTGCTTTGGGCCATGAGTCATACTAAGATGCAAAAAAGAAGTACCACCTCTCCTATGGAATGTCAGAAAAAAGACTGATCGCAGTGACCTCAGCTAGTGAGGAAAGGCTTTGTGGAAGAAATCAGACTTGACCTAGATCGTAAAAAAAATGAGCAATAAATAATAATAATAATAATAACTCATAAGCTATATAATGTGTTATTGGTTTGAAAGCACTTTACTTAGGCATTACCTCATTTATCGCTCACAACTGAAGGAACAATGAGCAATCAAATTTGTCAGGTCAGGACGCAGTTGCTCTTAGGAGAACAATGGAGAACTAACATGAGAAGGGAAAGCTGGGGTCTGATAGAGAATCTGGGCCTGAAATCCCAGAAACTAAGTTTCAACTGTGTGTTTTAAGCTATTGAAAAATTTTTTGTGCACTGTGTGTGTGTATGATTTGAAAATAGGGTTGAGTTTTTTCCTTAGGTTAAGCAAATCATTTAGGTGCTCTTTAAAGCCCAGGAAATATAGACCATTAAGTGTATCCTTGCACAACTGCCTGATCTGGAAAGGTATCTAGGATTCTTCTTGTAATTGACCATTTCAAGCTAGAAGGAGCACTTCACCCATATGGTTTTACAGTTATTACAAATTCTTCCTCAAGTCATGTATGTATGAGGTGTTTAGTTGCAGAAAATAAATGATCAAAAACCTTCTTCGGCTAACCAAGTATGAGCACAACAAGGAAATACACAGGTAAAAAAAGGTCTAGAAAACTGTAGTTCCAACAACTGACAAAACTGCAGATTTATTCAAACATTCTTCTTTAGAATTTAGTTTACTCCAAAAATATACAGTGAAAAATCTGCCAATGGAGTTAGCAAAGTCAGTGAAATGACCTCCACTCAGACAAAATGAAGAAAAACAAATGGTACTTGTAAAGAACCATAGATAATTACCTAAACTTTTCCACACTTGACAGGTATATATGACCCATAATAACAATGTCTAGTGATGTAAGGAAAAGCTTCTGTCTTCTGTAAGACACAATGAGTCTATGCCTTTCTTCTGCCACAATTTTTATTTTTCTTTCCTATGGGAAATCACTTTACATGGACTAGATAATAAATACTATTTTGGGCTTACACGATACAATTCCTTTCAGAGTGTATGAGACATCAACCTTAGTCTTCATGTTGTAAATGCTAATTACATCTTCCAAATAATATCCATGTGATAACAATATAATTTATCATACATACATGCACTTATGAAAGATTAAAGTAGATGAAACTTAGTTATAGGAAATTTTACCTATGAAAACCTATGGCAAAAAAAAAGTTGCTTTCATGTAATTGAAAACTTCTGCACAGGTTCCACGTAAAATCATGAAAAAAAAGATTAATCTTAAGTAAACATACCCATACTTTTTATTGGGGAAAGGAGAATCAAAATTTACTAAGTATATAATGTGTTGCAGGTTATAAAAAACAGTTTTTGTAAACACTTTAGGAGCTTTATCTAATAGCCTACTCTTTTGGAAAGCATACTGTCATATTCCTATTGTAAAGATGGGAAACTTAAAATTCAGAGAGTTTCAATGACTTACTCAAGTTCATGCATCCAATTAGTGATGCCAAATCAGCATTCTTTCTGGACATCATGTTGATTTCTTGTTCTTATTTTACAGTCCTCCTTTATCCTACCATCATTAGACAACCAGGGTCCTCAGGCTATTCCTATGATTCCCCCATTTTTAAAACTTATATGGAGTAAGGTTCTGTTAAGGTTTATTTCAGTTAAGTGGTCAACAGCTGCCAACTCATAATCATATCTGGCTTTATAGGAAAATGGAGGCTTTAACAGTTGGCCCAAGAAAATAAATAGGTACTAGGGAAATAAATATCTTCTGGTTGAACTTGAGACATTGGCAATATGCCATCAAAGAGGTTAATCTGCTTTGCGAAAAGGAATTGCTGATAACTCCTCAAACTACATTGAATAACTAGTTTCAATTATTAAAGAATACCACTGTGATTTTGCCTACTATGTGTGACCGTGAGACTGGAGGGCTCTTTTTTTGGAAAAATAAATTAATAATAATGGGATGCTTTTTGTAGTGTTTTATAATTTTCTGAGTTTTTTCAAGACATTTTAAGATTTGAAACTCAGTAGTCAGTAGTGGGTTTTTTTTCCTATTTTACAGAAAACAACCAACCAAAGCTTGGATGATGAAGGAACTGGCCCAGGTGTCCTGGTGGTAAGCAGTACAGCCAGACCTTCCTATTCCATTTTTGTTTCTTTCTGACTAGGGCACTTCTCAACCCTACCCTTGATCCCTGTACAACTGAAATAAAAAATGCAGAAAAATATTGCCTGTGCTCCCCTTGCTTTTGACTTTGGAAACATTACTACATTCATGCTTTTCTTTTTCATGGTGATAAGGAATTGTTCTGATTTAATTTCTACCTAAGATGGCAAAGAGATCGTTGTAAAATGAATTCGAGATTATTGCATCTGGGTTATGGAGAGCAGTCACTGTTGTGTTTGACTTCTATTAAATGATCAATGACAGGGGGATCAAGTCAAAGTTAAATAATTTAGCTTAGGTGGATATGTAAAATTCCAGACTAAAACTCTTGGGAGATACAAGAGTTAAATTTTAAACAAAATTGTAATGTCTCTTCTAGGTTTCATAATAGGGTTGTCTACAAAGTAAGTGATATTCCTGGGTCATTTTGCCATCTTTGATAATAGGATCAATAATAATTTATGATATGGAATTCATAATATTTTTAAAATCTTACTTTCTCTGCCCAGCACTTGAGTCAGTGTTTTATTATCAAAGGTAATATGGTTTCATTTTTAAAGATTTTATTTCTAAGATATTATTGACAGATGTACATATCTTCATTTCTTATTTGAATGAGTAGAATGGAACCACTTGTTATATGAGGTACAATGAAGCGATTTTGTGCATATGGTGCTGCAACAGGCCAATGGCTTCTTTCTCTACCTATTTTAACTCATTTTAATCACTGCCTTGACTACAGAGTCATTAAAGGCAGCTAACTGCACTGCCCACGGTAACATTTCTCCAACTCAATAGCAGAATGTATAGGTTTGATTTGTGAAAAAGAAAAGGCATTACAGATTGAAATGAAAAAAGATTAACTTTCATATTAAATACAAGAAAAAGTTCAATGACTCTGGGAAAGGAAAAAGCAACTAAGGAAAATTAAGCCCAGTTTATAGATTTGTTCCAACATGGACTGTTTCACAATCTTTTTTATAGAAACTTTGCAAAGAAAGGACTGAAAGATTCACCCGTTCCAAAGATTAATGTGTATTGAACATTAAGTTCAGTAAGGCAAATCACCATTGTCAGTCGCCTATAGCTACAATTTGCAGATTCTTGGTTATTTTGAGATTTCATTCATTCTAGATCATGCCATTAATAATTTGACTTTTTCTGATTATAAAAACAATGAATACTCATATTTTAAATTACAAAATAAGAAAAACAAATTTAGGAGATATAATATATATGCAATATGTTATATTATATATATATTTGGATTATAAGGTCTAGGAAGACTTTTATTACTTAACATTACATTATTAAATGTTTTAATAACATTTTTCAAAGTTTGAATCTTGTTTTCCTTTATCATAAATTAATCACATTTTTAGATTTTTGTTTTATACTATTTTTTAAAAATAAATATGCAATCACTGTGAAAGTCATTCAAATATAGCAGAAAATAACACATATTATTTTAAACAAGTAAAACTGTTAACCATGTGTATGCATGTGTGTGTGTGTGTGTGTGTGTATGAGATAGAATGTTAAAATGCAAGTTTTATCTAAGGAACCAAGACATGAGTCAACATTCCTAAGTGAGGTGAAAGATCATGATGCTGGATTTACAAAGGAGATGTTTAAAGACCCATTATGGGTCTCTTACCTCTCACTCACATCAAAAGTAAATAAAGCACAGATATTGAGGATTAGCATTATTAGATTATTGAGATCATTAGATTCTTAAATTATTAGGGATACTAGATTTTTTATTGACATATAATTAACATACAATGTTATATTAGTTTCTGGTGTACAACATATTGATTCAACAATTCCATACATTACTCAGTGCTCACCACGATAAGTGTAGTCACCATCTGTCATCAAACAATGTTATTACAATGTTATTGACTGTACTCCCTGTGCTGTACTTTCCATCTTCATGACTTACTTAATAACTGGAAGTTTGTACCTCTTCATCTCCTTTATCTATTTAACCCATCCTCTGACCCACCTCCCCTCTGGCAACCACCATTTGTACTCTGTATTGAAGATCATGAGAGAAATCCGCTGGTGTGCTCTGAGTGCTGAGACAGTTGTTTTTCTTTTTTTCCTTCTCTTTTGACCTCGAGTCAAAGAGAAGTTAAGAATTCCCTTTAGAGATCTTTGTATGTGTGTCCCTTTCCCCTGCGTCCCACCCTCGGTGTCTGACTTCTGTCTAAGAAATCTAATGCAGAAAGACAGGTAGGTTATACATTGATGGTGAAACAAATGGAAAGGTATTTGTCTCAGGCCTATGCTGCAAGTTTGTCAGCACAAAGCTTATTATGTGAAGGTGTGTCTTAGACTGAGGGGTGTCAGACTTAGCAAATACATTTACAGATGACAGTAAAATTTGCATTTCAAATAATGGGTATGTGTTTAATATGTCACATATGACATTTGGGGCATACTTCTAAAAGTATTTCCTGCCCTTCTGAAATTCAAATTTAACAGATTATGCCGTATTTTATCTGTCGGTCCTACTTGGACAAGAGGAAAGCCATTTGTGAGAGAGACCCAAAGAGTGGTAGTCTTGGAGCCTATCCAAAAGGGTTCTAAGAGGGCTGAACAGATTCAATACAATGACACTGAAAACACCACTAGATATCTAGCGGCTGACTGACCCAGGGGTGAACAACTCATGAGAATTGAGCCTCCTTTCTTGTCAATCAAGCATCTATAAGGCAAAGACATACAATACTATGAAGAAAAATGATTGGCTCTCTGGAAAATCCATGAAAACACTTAGGGCAAAGTAAACTTTAAATATCTGAGACAGTTGCCAAGATCAGAGAGCACCATAATTTAATCTTCATGTGCCACTTAAAAAAAGTAAGGGCTTTCCTCTCCTCTAATCTAAGCCTGGCTAGAGGAGTAGAAGTACTTAATAGAAGAGGAAGCCTCTTCCTCTTTGAGCCTACAGACTCCCAAATTATACCATGTCTGAGCTTGGGAGGCTCATTTTAACCTAAGTCAAAGTCTAAGAATTCACAATTACAAAAAGGGAAGTTTTTAACTTAAATTTAAACTTTAAATTCATGTTTTGTAAGTATTACCAAGATCTTATAAACTGAAATTACTTCAAAATGGAAAGTTAGAAAATAATAAATAATAAAGTAAGAAATTTTATGATAATCTGTATTTTTATCCATAGACAGAGGAAAAAATAGCTCACTCCAAAAAGATTTAAGGACCATGAGAGAAAAAAATATATGGTGACCATATGATTAAATCTCTTGAAATATGTTTGTTCAACAAGATTGTGCATACAGATGACAGATAATGTTCTAATACTTATCATCTTATCTTTTTCTTCTCTGTTTTATCCCCTCATGCCTATGTCTCCTCAATCTCTCAGTGGGGCATTCTCTCAGGGTGGGTGGGAGGGCAGGACTGCACACAAGAATGAAACAAAGCAGGGCACCTGGGTGGTTAAGCTTCCAACTCTTGGTTTTGGCTCAGGTCATGATCTGGCAGTTTGTGAGTTCGAGCCCTGCACTATGCTCTACACAGAGTGCAGAGCTTGCTTTGAATTCTCTCTCTCTTCCTCTCTCTCTGCCCCTCATGCTCTCTTCTCTCAAAATAAATAAACTTTTTAAAAAAAATTTTAAAGAGAATGAAACAAAGCATCACACCAAATATTGGCTGATGTATAAAGTTAGCTCCAAATCTCTATTGTTACAAAATCCATATCAATATGTATGCATGACTAGTAGGAATTTTCTCTAAGTTGGTAGGTCATTTTTTAAAAAATGTTTGTTTTTGAGAAAAAGCGATCACAAGCAAGGGAGGGGCAGAGAGAGAGAGCGAGGGAAACACAGAATCTGAAGCAGGCTCCAGGCTCCAAACTGTCAGTGTAAAGCCCAACTTGGGGCTTGAACCCACCAAACGTGAGATCATGACCTGAGCCGAAGCTGGACAGTTAACTGACTGAACCACCCGGGCGCTCTGATAGGTATGTCTTAATATAATCAGGGTTCTGAGATTTTTAGAAATAATTGGTTTTCTAATGTATGCCATATACTATGATTTACATTAGAGCAACGGCTATATTTGTACAGCAGGATTATACTAAGTCATGCATAAAATGTCAGCACTTTATTCTAATTATAAGGAAAAATATGTCATTTTGTTCAACAAACTTATGGGATAGTATAGCACAAAACAAAGATCATACTGTTGCTGGGTTCTTTGTGGGGTTTTTTTTTTTTTTTTTTGCATTTTTAGATAAAATTTCATTTTCCCACTCACCTTATATACCAAAGTTAACTAAAAACATATGTAGTGGTCCTCAAAGACACAAAAGTCATACTATAGAGATGAATAAATGAAGATTCTCATTGCACTAATGATAGATTAACCTACTGCATTCCAGAGAAATAAAAGCTTCTTTTTTCAAATAGATAAACTGAGACAGGTTGATTGCAAACTGCAATTATTTATTCTTCAAATACTTCTTCAGATAAAACTCCTCAGGTAAAACTGCTTCAGACAATGCCCCCTCTCAGGACACAGAGCTATCTTTGCTGAGCAATATTGTCTATACTGCTAGGATGTCACTCATCACACTGGGTTAGCATTAACTGCACACAATGTTTTTAATAGGAGTTGGAAATAGTTTTAAAGTTCAGGCGATATGTGATTTGCATCTTAAAGGATGAATAGGCATCATTCAGGTGAGGATAAAGGAAGTGTATTTTAGGAAGAGAGAAAAAAAATTGGAGAGACACAAGAGTATTAAAGGAAATGGTTAATCAGGGATAGTCAAGATGCTTATTGTGGTTGGATGACAGGCTGTCTTGCCAGCTGGGCAGGAGGTATGAGATAACTCATGATCACCCTGGGAAGGACTTTAGTGAAGGGTAACTGCCTATATTTTTAACCTCAAACATGGTACAAAGCCCCATGAGGGTTTCAGAAGAAATACATGGCTAAATTCATTTTAATAATATTATACAATTTTAAAGAGAGAAAATGTTGGAAATCTGTAGGTAGTGGCCTTTATCCCTTAGGGAATTGTTTATGTATTTATTTTTATTAACTTTTATTTATTTTATAGAGAGGTTGAGAGAGAACTCACCATGAGCAATGGACAGAGGGAGATAGAGAGAAAGAGAGAATTTCAAGCAGGCTTCATGCTCAGTGTGGATCCCAACGGGGGCCTTGATCCATGAGATCATGACCTGAGCCAAAATCAAGAGTCACCAACTGAGCAACCCAGGCATCCCTCAATGCTGTATTTTAAAAGATAATATAACTACGCAATAGATGCGTAGTACAACACAAACAACTTTGAGCTGCATTCATCAGTCATTTCTGGTTTTTGCTTGCCCCTACTGACTTCTGAGTTCATGGCTCTTACTGAAGGTGAACTAGAATGGGGGTATAGATTAGTATAAATCTCAGCTCCTCTACTTGACAGGCTATGAGACCTTCAGTTTCCCCATTTATAGATGGGGGTAAGAATATTACCTACTTTATGGTGTTGCTCTCAGAATTAAATGGTATAATGCATGTAAATGACCTAGCATGGAGGCTGGCAAGTAAGTACTGAATAAATGGCTTATATTATTAATATGAATAGATCAGTTAGGAAATTTGTCAAAATAATCAATGCCAGAGATGCTAAGTGCTTAGGAAGTAGGAGCAGGTTAATGATAGGGATATTTACAAAATTACAGTGGATAGAATTCTATTTATATATAAAACTAAAAACAAAAAAACATTGAATTTTAGATTTTTTTCTTTTATGATCCAAACACTACAGTGGTGGATTGGTAACCAGTCAAGTTAGTATCTTCTAGAAGAGGATCTTCTTATGCTCTGTCAAATCATAGAGTATAGGCAGCTGCTCCTCTATGTTAATACTCAAGGCTCTCTGTGACTATCTGTGTGATATAATGACCTTCACTGTGCCTATGAGAACGATGGATATATTTGGGCTGAAATCTTTCTGTAGAAACCTCTACAGTTTAGGCATAGGATAAAGCATTTTCTGCCACCTAGGCTCTCATTTAAGTTTGTTGTGCTTAGACAAAGGTATCTTGGATAAGAGTGAAATCCCTCAACAAAATCCCAGACTGTGCTTCTTCAATGCTATTCTGACGCTAATTGTGCTAGACAGTGGGGGCTAAGAGGTGGTTGCCTCCCAGCCCCACATAGACTATCAACTGTCTATGGGTTTCAACTGCCTTTTGTGAAAGTAGTATAATTAGCTCCCGTTTTTTATTTTCTCCAGGAAATATGAGGATGTTAGAAGAATTCACAGCCCAGATACCTATTAAATTAGCCCCAAACTCCCACTCCCATTCTGTGAACAGAAGAAAAGTAAGTAGTTTTGAAATTAGTACTATTCTATAATGTAGAAAAGTAAAATAAATGCTGTAGATGTTTCTACACAATTCCTAACCACACAGAGTAGAAGTGGAGTGGAGAGCCGCATGTGATGATGGATGATAATTATGTTTTGGTTCCCCAGGCACCGGTTTTCAGATGTAGACTCCCAGACATTGTCATATAAATAAAGTATTTAAAGTGAAAGAGGACACTTTATGCAGTATTTGACTAAGACATGACAAAATACAAAGGGCTACCAAACTGGGAAAAATAAAATATGAATTTTAAGGTAGGAAGCTATTTCAGAATTTATAATTTTCTCAAATGTCTGAATAAATCTTAGGATGACATATAATGGGGAAACTGTATGACTGTTTATACTTGCCTAAGGAAGAAGAAGTATCCAATGACTCAGATACATTTAGATAATAAAGAACATAAAATTGAAACATGAGAATTTTTCCCTCAGTTACATGTTTTTGCCTCTCAAAATCTTTAAGATGATTCATATTTTCAGTTAATTTTATGGATGAATAGTTATAGTTATTTCAGGGTTATTACACATGTAATTCATGTGGGTGTGAACATTTTTGTGTCATAACCACTGCAGACATTATTAGCCAATTACTGTATTAGTCAATCACTATATTCAATTATTATTAGTCAATCACTGTATTCATTCACACAGAAGGTGATTTTAGCCTCAGAATCTGCCTCATCAGAGAGTGGCTAGCTACCACTACCAATTAAGCAGAGTTGGCTCCATAGGTGAAACCAAGTTACCAGTCCATTCTAGTTTTTCAAGTCTAGGAGAAGATAGGGAAGTTAGCATTCTTCTATATGGACAAAATTTCTACAAAAGCCATGCAGCGTTCCTGAGTTCCAATTCTCTGAGGCCCAAGATATATGTTTTCCATCAGTTCAGCATCCTGCATAACCTCAGTACTGAAATTCACAGCATGACTCTGAGAACATATTGATCCTATGACTCCTGTTCTCAGGGGTACTACAAACTGATACTATTTGAATAAATGTATTACCATTTGTTTGCACATTATGGAAATGCTGAATGGTTATTACACATAAAAAGAAAGAGCTGAAGTAACATTTATGCCGGAAACAGGAGGGAATCATTCAACCAAACATAGAAAGTAAAGCTATCCAATTATCAACCTTTAACGAAGAGAGAAACGTAACAGGAATATCCAGAGAAAAAAATTAAGAAGAAAATACTTTCAGGAATTTGTAGCAGAAAGAGTAGATGATGCTTTATATAAATGTTGAAAGAACTGTTAGATCAAGATAGTTAGAAATATTTGTATAATTTCAGAAAATTCACCCTTAAAAAGGTAGACTATGACAGTAAAACTGGAAAAAAGAAAAAACTCAATCTCCATCCAGTTTAATATTTTCTTAATTCTGACTTCTTAGCTCACCACTGAACCTTATGTCACTTGGAAGCGAGGCTATTCTTGATGTGCATACAAATGTCATCAGGAAAGATGACTGTATTAGTTTTTCAAGGCTGCCTAACAAATTACCACAGGCTCAGCAGCTTAAAGCAACACAAATTGTCTATATCAAGGATTCTGCATCAGGAGGCTGGGTATGAGTTAGCTGGATCATCTGCTCAGGGTCTCACTGGGCTGTAATGAAGATATAAACCAGCAAACACGTGAGGTTTAGAGTCCTACTCCAAGCTCCATCACTGGTGGAATTCCTCTCCTTGCTCCCATATGAGCAAGGTCACGGTTTTCTTGCTGACTGTAGTCAGAGACCACTCTCAGCTCCTAAAGGCTGCCCCCAACTCCTTACCATATGGGCCCCATAGAAAGTTCACAGCATGAATGTTTACTTTCATTCAGCGGTGTACTTTCTGACTTCTCTCTCTGCAACTAATCAGAGAAAGCTCTCTAGTTAAGGGGTTCACCTGATTAGGTCAGGCTGCAGCAGGATGATCTTCCCGATGTCACACAACATCGCATCATTAAAAAAGTGTTACCCATCACATGCACAGGTTCTGCCCTGAGTTTACCCAGGCTGCACACACCAGGGGGCAGGAGTCATGGGGAGCATATGAGCATTCTTCCTATCACAGTGACCAGGATAATTTAAGAATTGATTAAATGAAGACATAATAATACTTGCAAAAGTGGCATCAGTTGCTAGAACTAATACCTTGTATTTATGGAAAGCATCAATAAATTTAGCAGCATATATTAGTTTCTGGAAATACTGACTATTGCTATTTAGATCAGCCTATCAGGCATCTATGAACTTAGATCAATTGCTTTTCCTTAGTCCCAATACCCTCATTGGTCAACTTGGGATTTAACAATGCCAATCTCAGAGTTTTCCCAACATCAAACACAAGATTTTCTTTAAAGCGTTTTACAAAAAAAAAGAATAAAATAAGTGTGAGCCATTGTTATTATAATTATTAAATCTTGTTGAAGCCAAAACAGCTATATTTTGTCTTGTTTTGGCTAATCTAATTATGGAGATGCATAAATTTAATATTTAACTTAAGGAATGTTATGATATTTGATTTTCTGTAGGTTTCTTTTCTCTCTTTTTAAATTTAGACACAAAGATGCTTCTGCTACCAGATTTAGCACAGGAATTTCCAGGAGCAGCATTAGTACATCAAAGGATGCTCTTCTTAAATAATTCATCTAATTAAATTAAGTCAGAGCAACTTTAAGGGTCTGAAACTTTTCGGATACCACTTCAGCTTATTGTAATGGAGTCTCCAAAGGAACTCCAAAATACACAGAGAATGAATGAAATGTGGAGAGTTTGTGTGCATATTAATTTTTATGACATTAGGAAAATAGGACAAAGAGACTAAGCATAGGAATAAAGACCTTTGATACACTATAAAGGAAAGTGCCTTCTTTATTATCAAAAAGCATTTGACTATGAACATAAAAAGCAAAAGCAAAATAAATACCTACAGCTTATTTTAGCTGCTGTCCATGTGGTTAAATCTAGGGCTGACATACATGCATTGCTTCTCTAAAGGATAAGAAAGAGGGAAGTAGGTCCAGAACACTACAGAGCAAATAATAATCAGTAAAATGGAGTTTCACCAAACCAGTATTCCCTGAGGATAAAATATAACATCAGAAGGATCCAGAAGTTCAATTAAAGGAGGTTTCTTCATTAGAATAGCCAAAGTACATAATTCTTAAATTGTACAAAGTGGTGACAATCTTAAATACATTTTCTGAAATCCCACTTAAAAAAATTTTATATCCATTAAATTACAAAAGCAATATCTGAATTTAGATGTTACACCCCATCAATTTAGGGAAACCTTGTCCTATTCTTTTACCTAAGCTCTATCTAGAAACCTAATCCAAAAAAAACCCTGAAATTAAATTATTCCACTGGCTTTCAAAATCTACAATTGCAGTGACTTCACACACACACACACACACACACACACACGCACACACACACACAAATGTTAAAAATGTAATTATTGTCTGGTAACCAACACCAATTCATTTGCATTGGTGTCTTGTAAGAGTAGGTAATAAGGAAAGCTAGATGGGTCTTTTTCGCCTTTCAGACTATTTTAATTATGTAAACATTTTCCAACAAAGAGCAATAAATTTTATACCTGGGACAGGTATAACAGGTATAAAATTTGAAGCATTTATAGCCTTTATTCTCCACTGAATAATAACTTTGCTACTAAAACTGATTTAAAATTTACCCAAATAAAACAAAGTGCTGATTGATACAAAAGGATTTTTTTGTTAATTTCTTCTGTCAATTGGCCTTAAATCTTAATAAGCAGAGAGGAATGGAGAGAGAGGGAGAGAGAGAACTATAATTGGGCATGGAGTGAGAAGAAAGTCTAAACCTACACCTTGAATTTATGTTGCCTTAATATTTTTTAATAAGTTTTTTATTTATTTTTAAGAGAAAGAGACAACATAAGGGAGAGGGGCAGAGAGAAGGGGGACACAGGATCTGAAGTGGGCTCCATGCAGACAGCAGAGAGCCCAATGTGGGGCTTGAACCCACAAACCGTGAGATTATGACCTGAACCCAAGGCAGCCTCTTAACCGACTGAGCCACCCTGCCCCCCGCCCCGAGTTGTCTTAATATTAAAAGTCAAAGACTTATGTAGTTTTTATAAATAAAAAGGATATGACAAAAGATAACTTCCAAAAGTTAGGGGTATATGGGGCAGAGAAAAGAATCAGAAAAATTATCAAAGACCTCTAAAAAAATATGGTATAATTACTTCAAGAGAAATAACATTTCTAATATGGTACTTCTTGTAAGGTTCTCTTATATTTTCAAAGGTCTTGATCAATGCAATATTTTCATAATATTATTTATAATTATAAGAACAAGGTTTCATTAACATCTTAGCAAACATACACCTCTATGGTCTTTATATGCCAGGTGAAGGGCTCAATAAATTAGAAGCTGTAGGTATTAATAGTAATCATTGTGATGTTTTTACTCTAAAAACTCCACAAGCTAGTCAAAAACCGTTCCCTAAGTATCCACTTAGGAATTTTCCACGGTCGGTCACAAGAGGTCCTTCACGAAGAATTTATGATGTTCGGCGGTTGGAATATGATTCAGTGTTTATCAATTTACAGATAGATCATAATACATACCTAATCTGCTTATCTATTAACGAAGTCACTGTGTATTGTCAATAAACGTAGATAGTATCTGAAGCTCTTAGCATTTCCATTTATCATGCAAGCCATACCTCCATACTGTCTGCCATGCCCAGGATTTCCTCTAGAGAAAAGCGGAACTTGTTCATTAAGCCAAATTAAGTAAAGGTGTCGTATGATAACTAACTTCTGTCTATACAATCTTCTGTACAAACCAAACTATAGACAATAGAAAACCTTAAATTATGCTCTCCTGTTTCATTCCTGTCCATGAAATCTCTACGCAGATCTAGGGAAAAGTATTTAAAAATGTCAGGCAGTGGTGGAGTCTTTTATTCAAAGGGATTTTTACATTAAATGGTTCCTAGGCTTTCACATTCTTGAGATGCCCATGGGCCTACGCTAGAAATTGTATTAATCTATAAAGTCAGGAAAGGTAGTTTCAGGGCACATTCCATCTTTCAGCACGTTGTACTCAAAACTTGCTGGGACTGATTTGATGAGGAAAGGGGTCAGGGCTGGGGAAAGAGGTAAATAAGCAATTCTTAACATATGGAGGCAGCCAACCTACAAAGTGGCAGAGGATACGGATACTCATTTATATTGGAGAAATAAACAACATTATTTAGGCAGGTTTACCATTGAATTGGAAAACAGAAAATTCCTTGGATCATGTCCTACCCTGATGTCTATGAGAAAAGGGACAAAAAGAAAAAAAAAGCAACATCAGCAACCAACAGAGAAAAGTTGCACAACCTCCTGTGATATACTTTAGAGGTGATGACCAGAAGGATAACAATATGTGCAGCAAAGAGTAATGTCACAGAAGTTTTACTTAAGAGATGACAAAATTCTGACAATTCTTATAATGCCCCTTGCCAACAAGACCAAATGAAAGCCAAACAGTTAAATGCTGAATTGGAGAAATGATCTATACCAATCCTCCCAGAAAAGTAGTATCACCTTTCACGTAGACAGAAATTTCTAAAAAGTCTTTCAGAAGAGAGAGTATTGTTTCAACTGGGTTGTCTTGATGAACCCTCCGTTGCCCTGGACACACGAGAATGGTGATAACACAAAAAATAGACTCAGTCTGTAGCTTTTTGCCATCCTCCCTTTTCTGACATATCTTCATTGAATGACTAATCGTGACTCTTTTTCCACTGGTCAGAGGCCAGTTCTCTCCCTGTCTTTGAACTATACCATGATATCCTGATATATTGGAAGGAAGAAAAAACAAAGAATAATCCTAGAAAAAATATAACACAAAGAACAGAAGGTAAGTCCTCTTGATCATTTTGTGCTTTATAACTAGCTAATAAGAATCTAAATTCCATAAAACAAGAGCTCAAACTGTAGTTAAGAAAGAAAATAGATGAAAAGGAAGATTTGAGAAAAAAAGGACATGTTTTAAGGCAAATGGCATCATTATAATACCAATTTATGTTAAAATATTAAGAAACAGAATAAATGGGCCTAAAAATCAATTTATTTATTAACTCTTAAAAGTAGTGAAGGCAAATTAAAGTTACACGTGTATTCAAGTACGTGAATTCAGCCTATTAGAAATAGAAAATATCCAAAAGGATCCAATATAAGGATAATTGGTTCATGAAATAGAAAACCAAACAAAACTGGAATAGATTAGATACGGATTTTTTTTAATGGAGGAAGGCTTTAATCATATCATAGAGCATCTCATATGTTAGAAAAATCTGATGCAAAAGTCTTCAACACCAATACCAATTTTATACGACTTAAGCTGCTGAGCTTCAACAACAAAGAAATTATGCATCCTACCCCCCCCCCAAAAAAAAATAGAAAAAGGAAAATGTGTTCTAAGATAATTAAAAAAAAACAATAGGAAGTTATCGTCAATCATGAAAAAACTCTAGAGATATTTGAGGGAACCTCAAACGAAACCAGAGAGAAGTCATGACGCACAACACTAACACCATGCAGTACACACACAAAATAGGATTTCTAAGGGGCAGACAACAACTTTCCAGCAATGTTCTGATGCTTTATGTGGTTGCAACATAGGTTTGTCAAACACGAACTTCTTAAGGGAAAAGAGAAAGGGCTAAATAAACGTTCAATTTATTTATTCTTTTCAAACTAGGTACACTCAAGTTTATCTAATATTAAAATATGGAATCTGGCCTGAGTAAAGATATGGAGACCTGGGGAGAAAAGACATAAGTCTTAGAATTAATGGTCTGAAGTATTGATGAAATTAGCATCTAAGTGGGCAGTGAGTTGGAAGAGTAAGAAAAAATACCAGAAGACTGTCTGAAACAGAATTTTGTAGTTGTTGCGGATCTGGTGCAGCTTAGAATAGAATCCCTGTGAGTGGGTAATTGTGGTAGTGTGTAAAAAAAATATCACTGATGCAAAATAAAAATCAAGGAATGGAGAAGCCATGCTATAGAAAACAACAGAATAAGTGATAAAGTTATTTTTATGAAAAAAAATGATGCTTTTAAAATCAGTGATTAACTATTTTCTACCCCAACATAACTAAGGGGTATAACATACTATCATCATTCATAGAGGGCGGATTCTTAGGGAAGGGATGCATTTGGGGCCATGACTTCTTGAAAAGTTATTTTTATAACATCATGAGACACATGCAAAGCATTTTGAATTTGAAACAGTGTTCTCCCCATCATTCCCTCCTCTGAACCACTCCCAGGTAAAACTTATTATCCCCTGCTTTTATTATACTAAATTCCTTTATGTCAATCTAAAATGCATGAAATAATTTCCTCTACTGTACAAATTCAAAATTATGAGACCTCTGCACAGTTTAGCACAATGCAAGTAGGCAGTCATCAAGGTGAACCTCACACCAAGTATGGGCAGTGACATTGCTGATGTTCCAGTATGATGTATCGGGAGTATTTCCATGGTTGATGTCGCACTGAAGGTGCCATACAGACCATTTATGTAAGAATGGATCCTTACTATATATGTAAGTGTTTTAGCCTGAGCTCATTCTTGTGGAGGTTAGATGAGATACAGGGAGGAGAAAAGTTACTTGTTTTGAATAAACGAAGGTTTAACGCCGAACTATGATACTATTCGATCCTCACGCTTTGAGATGCCATTTTAATACATTATCCTGATTTTAAAGCTTAAGACTATAAGGCTTAAAATGGATGAATGATTGCTTGAGGTGGCAGTAATTAAGTGACAGACAAGAAATTTGGATTCATGCTTTCTGACTCTCAAACTCACTGCGCTCGCGTTATATGGCAGATGCCATGCTGGTCACAAAGGCTCTAGCTTCACTCCTTCAGGATTTGGTTTCCAGACGTGTAACAATAACTGAGAATACTTTACAGATGATAGAGTAGGATTTCATTTTTGTAACAACAAAATTTTCTGACATTTCAATACAGGCTACTCACGGGTTGGCAAGCAGGAGAAATATTGTAATATCATAGCTATGCCTTCACCTTAATCTAAATGCAATACAAATACATTTCTATTTCTTTTAGTTAGCTCATAAAAAAAATCTCCTATTGTTTTTGCCTTTACTCATATATTGCTCTTTTATACCTCTCATTCCCTCCACATGCTCTTGAATCCTTCTTCTCCAGGATGTTGTATTCTTTAACTTAATATGCAATACGCCCCAGGTATCATGAACTTATGATTTCAGTATTATGTGATCAGCAAGCTTAATTAATCTAAAATAAATGCATAAAAATCCTATTTTTGCATGATCATATATCCACAAAAGATACAAATTTAATCACAAAGTGTCTAGTCACCAGCATGCCATAAGTTTTCCTGATATCTGTGTTTAAGTTGATAAACATCATATGCAAAATTATCACTGGTTCAATTTTTTTAAAGAAACATTAACAAAAGAAAGAGCCACTTAGATGGCACCATCCCCTAAAAACAATACAGACTGAAATATTACTAAAAAGTTTATTTTTGAAGACATCATAAAGTTAACTTTGAATATAATTACTTAGGTATGTTGTTCTAGGTATGTCGTTAATTTTTTTTTATACCAGTAAAATTCCTAGACACACAGATATCTCCCTAAATTGTTAGATATCTGTCATTCTTTTCACCACGGCTTGTATAGCCACCTTGATATAGTCATCTTCAAGACAGGTATGTTGTAATGCTGGATTTATAACATTGACTCCAAGTCTACTTTCTGAGGGAGGGCAGATGGCAGAGAATTAACACATAAGCAAACATATTCCATATACGTTGCACATACAAATTCATTTAATATTACTAACAGTCCTGGAAAGAGATGACATCAGCATCTCCATTTGACAGTTGAAAAACAGGAAACTCGGGGATACACAGTTATTAGAGTTGGAGCCAAGTTTCCGCCGCCCCTCCCCCCAACCATCATCACACACGTACCATGCCATCTCAAAACTCTTCAGATACCTCTTGCAGTGGATAATTTATGCATCCTGACCTCAACAGACACTCAGATCTCTCCAATTTCTTCTGTATGGTTTCTTATTTCTGGTGATATGCATTTGTTTATTCTGTAAATTCCCAAATGTCAGAGGCTATATCTTCCACTTCCTGTAAAACTGACACCTTACAGTGGATTGATTGATAGAGGTTTCTAATAGTCAGATAATGAGCATTAACATAAATGTTCTTTCTCTTTGCACATATGGGTCAAACTTTCTGCAGTCTCATTTTCACATTCCATCTGAGTGCATATGTCATTAGAAACAACCCATTGACATAATGTGGAATGTCTGCTCCTTTGTGTGGACAGATGGAAGGCTCCATCCAGACAACTGTGCAAACATTTAACAGTAACATAAAATAAACTCTTAACATTATATATGAACACTGAAATCAGTATATTTTGTGAAGTGGTGAGTGAATGAGAAGTTCAAGAACATGAATATTTAGGTATTTAGGCAGAGAAATAAAGGGCTGGCATAGATGTAGGACTGTTCTAATTTATCACTGACTAGTGGTGGGGGAATGCAATAGGATTCTAGAAGCTGCTTAAGCTAAGGAGATGGATTGTGTACTGCTAACAGTAGGGTTTGGGAGAAAACTGACAAAGGAGGAACAGATGATAGTTTGACAAAAATGACAAAAAAATGTGTGTACGTGAGTAGGAGTTAGGTGGAGGAAGGGGAAAGGTGTTGTAGTACCTTCTGGGGTCAACACAGAATGCAGAATACGTGAGGTTCAGAAGTCGAAAGACAGTAGCAAAATTGGAAATCCTGACACAGTTTCTGCGTCCTGTCCACACTGTCTTGCAAAACCAACCCTATATTGATCCTTTAACCAACATCAGTTAGCACCTTACAAGAGGAATGGAAAAACTGAATTCTAAGACATAGAAACAGCAATATAAACATATCTTCTTTTCATTTGCATTGGCCCCCATGGAAGTTATTCTCAACTTGTCTGTATTGAAAGTTCCAGTGTTGCATCTATACACGAAAGAGTGTTCTTGAGCCTAGACATTTACATATATGGAGATATGTATGAAGACACTCATAATTCAACATGGGTAAAAATATAGATAAATTTCACTAGTTATAAGTATTCCACTTTATTTTGAATAAACTTCACATTTTTCCTATTGCCTCAAGATGCTACATTATGTGGTCTCCATCTCTACAAACTCATCTCATACCACTTACTTTCTTTTATGCTATGTCTCTGTCAGTTTCTAAAATATATCAAGTGAGTTAATGAAAGGGGGAGGTTCTACTTAAAAATCAAGAAAGGAAGAGGTCAAAGAAAAATAAGGGGCCCAGGATCTATGTACTCTTCATACTATCTACTGCAGAGGGAGACAGCACCTGGACAAATGGACATTTGATACTCTAGTTCTCAAGTATATGATGCCTGTAGTGGACTGACTGATGATCTCAAAAAATGGCAGTGGTGCTCACTTTGTCAGCACATGCATTAAAATTGGAACACTACAGAGAAGACTGGCATGGCAATGATGACACACAAATTGGTGAAGCATTCTGTTGTTGTTGTTGTTGTTTTTAATGTTTATGCCCCTGGAAACTGGGGGTGTGACTTCGTTTGGAATAAAAGATCTTTGTAGATGTAATTAAGGATCTTGAAATGAGGGGCATCTGGGTGGCTCACTCACTTAAGCATCTGACTTTGGCTCAGGTCATGATATCACAGTTCGTGAGTCCAAGCCCCACACTGGGCTCTGTGCTGACAGCTCAGAGCCTGAAGCCTGCTTCAGATTCTGTCTCCGTCTCTTTCTGCCCCTCCCCTCCTTGTGCCCCCTGTCTCTCTCTCTCAAGAATAAACATTCAAAAAAAAATTTAAAACAAAAAGAATCTTGAAAAGAGATTATCTTGAATTATTCAGATAGGACCTAAATCCAGTAACAAGTGTCCTTGTAAGACAAAGAGAAGACAAACATGGGAGAAGGTGATGTGACTATAGAAGCAGAGATGGGAGTGATGTTGCCTCAAGCCAAGGAAGGCACTTAATACCTCTGGCTTTCAGAAGTTGGAAGAGACAAAGAAGGGAGCTTCCAGATACAGTGTGGCCCTGCTAACATCTTGATTTCAGACTTCTGTCCTTCAGAGCTGTTAGAGAATGCATTCCTATTATTTTAAGCCACCCAGTTTTTGGTAACATTTTCATAACAGTCCCAGGAAAAGAATCAAGTACACCTAACAGTAGAGATAGATGTATCAGGCTTTTAGGATGTTGCTCATCAAGGTTACTGAACGAACTCTCTCTTAGCTAAAATGATGCTTAACAAACAATCATTTTATTATGTACCAGTTAATTAAGTAGTTTTCTCACAGGAAAGAAATTGTATTGGTCATCCAGTAAAATATTACAGTGCTTTTGACATATCTATTAATATAATGGAATTCTAGTTTACTTTGTAATCTCCTAAGAGTTTGGTTAGCTTGGCTCAGTGCAAAGATACTAATCAATTTAAGATACCACAACACAGTTAAAGCCCTGGACCTTAGTATGATTACAGTAAAAGATGCAATATCCTGTAAGTCTTTGCCAGAGGTGTTTCCAGAAAGACCAGAAGGGATCATGAAATTGTTTATAATGGCTAAATTTGATACAAGAAAGTTTGTACCTATATTTATTCTTGCCTTTTCCCTACTAATCTTGAAATAGGTAGAAAGCATATGGAGTTAAAATCTTAGAAGGAGGTAGAATTTAAGGCAAATATATAAATAGGGATGATTCTTTTCTTTCAAATTGCCCCTTTTGTCATCCCTCTTTGGGGTCCACATACTTTGGGGTCCCACTTGTGGGTATATTCTCTTGAATTACAGAACAATTTTTCCGACTTTCCTACCAAAATACAAATAATTCACTATAAATAGTTTTATTTTCAACTCATGTGTTCCAATCATGTCTCATTAAAAAGAAAAATAAATATACAGGGCAGTTTCATTGATACTAGTGGGAAGACCAGAAAGAAGATGGGGATAAAAAAATGGCGTATCAGGTTCACACTCTAGTGAATGAGCTGATTCCTTGCACTTAAATACAAACAATATCTCACTGATGGAAAACTAATTTTTCCTAACAGCTTATCATTATTAACATTCCAGTCTTCCTTAAGGGATTAAAAAAAAGGCTATGATTCAATGCAACAGAAACAAAATACAATTATACTTTGTATAGGAAAACACAATGGAAGGAACTGTGAATTTTTGTGAAAGACCTACCTCATTACAGCAATAGATGAGATGTAATTTAGTTAAAATGTCTTCCTGGAGACTTGAAGGGGGCACATTTTTGTCAACAAGCCCTGTTCTCTCTGGGAATATAACCAAACCTTATAGAGAGCAAACAGCATCAACTGACTACATGATATGCACAGCACCATTAAGAGATAGAGATCTCAGTGTTTGGAGTCAAGTAGCTGTGTTAAATCCCAATGATATTTCTTTATAACTATGTCACTGTGAATTACATTCTTTCTCATGAGCATTTTCTTTACCTGTGAAATGGAGATAATAGCAGCATTGTTGGAAGGTTTAACTGCAGTAAATATAAATAACATCACAAAACTAGGTAAACATATGTCTCATTAAATGGTGGGCTTTATTACCGTCTTCATCATAATCATCATTGCCCACTTTACAAGATTCATATTTAGGAAACCAATATGGGAAGATTTGAAGTTGACTTTCATTAATGAAAAACCCTAGGGATTAACTGCATGAGATATATACTTGCTGAATGCAGTCAGAGATACTGGCAGGTTTCAGAAGAGGTGGTTCCCTCTGAACCACCAAAGTTTTCCCAAAGATCAATTGCACAATGTCTGATGATCTTACACAACTCTGATTGGTCTTAGTGGCACACACTGATATATATGATATATCAATTGCAAATGTCAGGTTAATAAACATTCCAAATAGAATTTTTGCACTATGTAAATTTATATGCAGCCTCAAATTTAGAGCTCTAGTCCTTGATAACTTACTTTTTTCTTAATGTTTGTTTATTTATTTATTTAGAGAGAAAGAGAACAGTTAAAGGAGAGGCAGAGAGAGGAGAGAGAAAATCCCATGCTGACCACACAAAGCCTGACAGAGGGCTCAATCTCACAAACTGTGAGATCATGACCTGAGTTGAAATCAAGAGTAGGACACTTAACTGACTGAGCCATCCAGACACTCCTAACTTATTCACTTTTAATCTGTTCTATGATTCCATCTCTTTGAAGCCAGCATACATATTTTTTTTCAAGTGAACATATTTCTAGCTAAGAGGCTGATTTGCTTAAAATGTATTATAATCAAAACATCTGCTGTTTCCTTCTTGATAAATTAGGAATGTGTTATGGGGTTTTATTTGTTTGTTTGTTTTCCAGGGCATTTTTGTACTTGAGAGTAGTTTGAGGTCCAGTAACTGTCAGTATTGACTACTATTGTATTCCCACAGTAAAAAATTTGTCAAGAACAATGTAAAATTACACATACCTATGATCTCTCCAACATTTTCTCCTTCAATTACTGGGAATCAAACTCTTTGGGCCTGGAAGAGTGACAGACTTACTTCTGCTGGTCTGAGCCCCTGCAGTATCTCTGTCCTGTTGGCTAGGTTGCTTTTTTATTGTATTTGCTAATTTATTTTTCATATGCTCTTTCTCTTCTAAAGGAGCAACATACTCTGCTGTGTGTATCATATTTTCCTCCATTTTCTATGAACAGCTATATCTAATATTCCCAGTGGCTCAGGATCTGAGCTTTTCTATTAGTCAGACATGGAGGGAGGTACATAACTGTCCAGCTACCTTTTGCTCTATCATTCTGGTTCCTGAGTTACACCTATAGCAGGAAGATCATACTTACAGGTAGTGGACATTTCTCTAATAGTCTAGAATCCCTTTTTCTGGCAAGGATTGTTTTAGTTTTTATGCATATTTTAGCGTGAAACTAAAGAGATTCTGGTAAAGGCTTTAGTCAAAAATTATTTTGAACCAGAAGACCTGATAGGGTTTAAGAACTTTGAAATTAGATAAAAACAGATGTAACTAATAATAACCATTATACTAATGGATGTAATTTCCCACAGAGAAAAGAAAGGGGGAAAGGAAGGCATTAGTTATATTTAGCAAAATTAAGAGGAAAAGAATAAACAGTAAACACCTAACATTAAGACAAGAAAGATGACAGATTCAAGAACAAGTATTTTAATTAAAGTAATAAATGCGAATGAGTTAAATTTCAGTATTAGAAGACAGATCAAACATGAAACAAAGTCCAAATGTCTGGTAGTTTCAAGACATGGTCTAACACAGAAGACACAATGAAACTAAAATAAGAGGATAAGCTAATAATCACAAATATGCCAGGAAAACATGTAAGTCAGAAAAACAATATTAAAAAGTCTGCACAAGCTAAAATCATAAATGAGGCAGATAATTTCCACTCAAGACATTCAAATATAAACAAAAAAACACCCCCAAAATGAATTAAATATCATCTATAGAATACTAAAACTATTAAAACTATGTCTCAAAGAAGAAATCAAAAAGGAAAGATAAAACAAGGAAATTTTAAAAATGAAAAATTATAGATTATAAAGAAAATATTTAATTTTTCTGCCAATAAAATGTATTCTACGTAATTATGAGGCATGTTAATGCTTATGAAGCAGTCTCTCCCAACCTGACAGATAATAGTGTAAATTTTGTAACTATTCTGGAAGGTGATTTTGCAGTATATATCAAATTACAAATCATTTGGCTGTAATATTCTTTGAGAGATTTGTACTCAAATTTGTTAAGCATATTGTTATTCACACGTCTATAAAGTTGGAAACAATCCAAATGGCTATCAATATGGAATCTAAAAAATGATATCTATTATTTATATTGTATGTATCATATCTACGCATTGCTGCATACATAAATTGCTCTACATATATAAAACCATCTAATTAGAAGAACAATATTGAGTAGGTATTCCTTTTAGTTTTCATATTTGGAAACAGAGAGTAAGAGGTTAAAGAATTTATTCAAGTTCACATGTCAGTCATGGTGAAGTGGTAATTAAAGCTCAGGTATTGGAACACTTGAGTGGTTTAGTCAGTTGAGTGACCAGCTAGATTTCTGCTCAGGTCATGATCCCAGGGCTGTAGGATCAATCCTTACGTTGGGCTTCATGATAAGTGTGGGATCTGCTTAAGATTCCCCCCACCTCTTTGCTCCTTTCCCCAGCTTGTGCTCACTCTGTAAAAACAATTTTTTTTTAAAAAGGGTATCTGGCTCTGGAGCTCAGGTTCATAATCTCTATGCTATAAAGTTTTTCAAATTAGAGCATCCATTATTATAGAATAATCTGTATCCATAACACTATGCTTTTAAGAATTTTCTTTTTTACAATATGAAAAAATTACCATGATATTGATAAGTGAAATAAAATTCTACTTTGCGAGATACATGAATACATAAAGGCAAGGCAGGCATGGTATTATACACAAGGTGTTACCAAAGAGGAAGGAACAGATTCATAAGGTTTTTACATTATGAATTTCCCAACATTTCTAAAATAAATTTACCTGAATTAAAAAAAAAAACATAATGTGGCAGTAAATGATTAGCATTTTGTAACATAACCTATTATATTGTCTCATTATCATCTAATAACACTGATGTGCAAAACAGCCAAATAAACAGTAGCAGGGGTTCTTGGAACAGGGCCTATAAAATATGTATTTGTTTTTTCTTATTGATGACATTGTTTCTCATCCAAAACTATTCCTATAAAAAATTTTGTGCCAGACTAGTGGCAGCAAACCAAGGTCTACATCTAAATAATAAGATAGCTATATGTGGGTAAGTTTGTGGACACACACACACAAAATACTACACATTATATAAAAAAAACAACTAAATAAAGTCTTGTTGAACTTCTATATAACAGACAAACGTTTTCCAGAACTTTTACGCATACCACAATATTAACCTGCTTAGCAAACAGCATACTTCCATATTTCTATTTCAATACACTTTGTCAGATTTCACAGATCCAAGATTAGCCGCATTCTTTTTCAGGTCCCCCTCCTTTCTCAGTCTCCCTCTGTTTATTTTATTTTTTATGCAAAAGTGAGAAAATTAGAGAAAGGAGAATAAAACTATTTGCCAGAGAGACAAAGGTCTCTTTTTCCTTGCCATACTCCAGGTAAAATTGTTTTTTTGTATGACAAACATAGGAACCTAATTATTATTTTCAAAACCAATACAAAAATATCAAATAAAAGAGCAGGAGCAGGAACAATCCCTAGGTAATAGATGAGCACAGGAAAAACCTCCTGTGGAGCTAGAATAGTTTGGTAAATATTTAGGATTTGAGATATGTCCATGAGATAGGAGTTGACTTCAAAGTACACATTTTTGAAGGAATGTGTTAATGAGTACTTGGAGTGAATGGGAGAATAATAGGAGCATATTCTCTTGAGATGAAATGCACTTATTATTCAGCCCTCTGCCCACATTTACACTATAACCTAAATCTCAGCCTAGAAAGAATGCATTGCCAAAATTACTGCTCAAACTGTCAAGTGGATCATGTCACCCTCTACTTAAAACCCAAGATACTTCTTCCATTTTCTTCTAGTGAGGTGTAGATCCATGATGATGTCACTGAAAACCATTTATAAGCCAGTCTCAAATGCACTAACTATATTCCTTTTCAGACTCCCTCCTAAGTACCGATCCCTCTTGCTGGAAAATATTCTCAACATTCCATAAAGAAGCCAAACTCTCAAACTTCTGTTTTTGCACATGCTTTTCTATCTGCCTTGTCCCTTCATCTCACCTGCTACTGAGATGTGTCTTTTTCTATTTATACTTCTGGCTCTGATTTTTGTGCATAAAAAAATATTTATATCTGAGTTCCTCAAGGAAAGCGACTACACATTTTTCAAAGTCACATATTCTTAGCACCCAACAGAGTGTCAGGCCCAAATAATTAATAGATGTTGATGGAATTAAAGACTAAATGATGCATGCATTTGTTGACAGACACTACTAAAATGAAGCAGGTGCAGTTGTGCAAAATCTACGTTTCCTAAAATGCTTAGATGTGAATGTTATTTTTTCTAAATTTCTAGAAAAGTTAAAAAATATATAAAATCTGTCTCTTTCTGCAAAGATCTAAATCTAAGAGCTACTATTGATACTATTGCTGTGCCACCAGATTAACCAAGATGATTCACAACATGGAAGGATATCGGAGGGGATATTTGAATAGTTCAGAACCCCCTTGCTCATCCATCCATAGGCTATCAGTTTGAATGATGGCTGATGTTGATCAGGTAAGATGATCTGTAGCTCTTTTTTAGTGGTTTGTCTTTGCTTCTGGGGTGGGGGTGGGGGGGATGTCTTCCCATCACACTCCTACAGCATTATGCTAATAATTAGAGCATTATGTTAATAATACAGCATATGTTAATAAGTCCCTACCTTTCTCTTGTATAAGCTCTGGTATTGTGCCTGTGTAATCTTCAGGGCTCCTGATGATGACAATGCTAGTACCCATACTCTGACCACACCCCTCTCTGCTTAGAGCCTAAGAGCAATTTGCTATTTGCTAGGACAAGGCAGAATATATGCTTTTAGTTTATATGCACTTACTTATGTCCTCAAGTATATAAATCTGAGTTACTACAGATCCTTAGTTAATAAAACATTCTCGTCATTGGCTTGCATTGGGTCTCTCTTGTTCCATTTATTAATGTGTTCATTTCTTTTTAACTCATCCCTACTCTTACTTTCTCCCATATGCAACTGTTCTTATGTGGTTAGGGCACTTGATTTATATACACTCTTACAAATGCATTTTGTAGTTTTTCCATAAATTCCTTCTATTTTTATTTAACTTGGCAATATGCTTTTTTCACATTGCTGTGTACATGTTTTTTATGTTCCCTCTACTGCTATGCAGTATTCCAGAATGAAGATCTACTATGTTTTGTCATTCCCTGAAAGATGGCTATCTAAATTGCCTCCAGCTCCTGGCTATGTTAACAACACCTCCAGCAACATCCTCAGATGACTATGTTGCTATGCAAATATTTCCTTGGGGCATATTCCCAGATAGGTGATTGGTGCATCAGAAGGTATTTATAAATATACTGATTTTGACCAAGCACTGTCAGATTGCTCCTCAGAATGGTTGCACCAGTCTACATTCACATTAACAGTACCTAAGGGGGCCTACATGTCCACCAATATTTTGGTAGATACACTTTCTAATCTTTGCCACCTTGCTAGGTGAGGGGGATATCTTTTGGGGCTTCTTTCTTTCTTTCTTTCCTTCTTGATGAAATTGAGCATCTGTAGATATGCTTGTCTTTGGGCTTTTCTCATTTCTGAACTGCCTCTATATGGTGTTCCTTGCTCATTTTTCTAACTGGAGTCTTGTTATTTTATTTTTGATAACCTGGCTAATTTTAGATTTTATCCATTACTGCTCTTCTTTAAAATTAGAATTACAAGTATCTTCTTTTAACCTTATATTTATTTAAATTGCTCTTTCATCCTTTGCTAAGATATTTTGTGCTATCTTTATAATTTCTACTTTTGTAGTTTTATTTAGAAAGATATTTTCTCTTGTGGTTGTCTATTAAATTTGTAGATTTATCTTTGACACTTCGATGCTCAGAATTCAGAGTTCAGTTTAATCTTCTTCTTAGTGAAGTTATTTTCCTGATGCCGTCTGTTCAATAGTTTGTCCTTTACAAATTATTCATGGTGTCATTTTAATCATGGGGAATTAGTTTCCCAAATATATATGGAACTCTTTTTGAAATAACCATTTTATTCCATTTGTGTGTTTAAGACACACTGTCATTAACATATTATTTTTATTAATATGACATTTAGTATGTATTTTACCATAAATCTTTCCTCCTTATTCATTTCTTAAGTTAAATTATCTCTCTATGGCCCTTAGTTCTTCAACACAAATTTTTAATTTGTGAGGGTGTCTCCTAAAATTCATCAGTCACTGATTCTGACTGTTAAGGACTGAATATATAATGTCCAGATCATACATAATAGTATTTTGACCCACAATCTGCAGTAAGCAGTCCAGGAAACGAACCCATTATCTATAGCAATTAGCCTCTTGTGTGGACAGTCAGACCACTACCACTAGTAAATAGTCAAAGAAACCAAACAATAACCCCTGTGACAATTGGCCCAAAAGAGCCAGGACTTGGTTAATAACAGACAGCTTTCCTAAGCTTTGTCCCCACTTCTACCTTAGGACAATCAGAGAAAGCCAAATATGAACCCCTACCCAATCACAAAGTATACCACTCTTCTATTTAGTCTATGGTTTTACCACACCACATACCATAAGAACATACTTAAAGCCTTCCCTTTTTTCCCCACTATAAAGCTTTCCCACTCTTCTGCCTGCTTTTGAGTCTCCTGCAAAATACAGTCAGTGATGGTGGCTGACTCCTTTGGTAGAATAGCTCTGAAAAAATAGAATTTGCCTGCTCTCATCTGGTAGGTTTATTTTCACAATTTTATTAAATGTATAGATTAATTTGGGAGAAACTGAAACATTTATAAGTTGTTTCACCCAAGAACACGGAACAGATTTCTCCATTCAGAATGTATTTTATTTGCTTTGCTTTATAGTCATAGATGTATAATCTTTATCAGGTTAATAATTTCCTTTATGTTATTCAGATTTTGTTTAACTCTTATTTTTCTGCGTAATCTATTTCTTCTTTAGAGAGGAAATAGCTAAAATTTCTGGACCCAATTATTGAGTATTTCTCTTGAATTCTGGCTTCTATCCGCCATGATGCTGTATTTTGGGATTATACATGGTCTGGAGGGTTATATACTCTTGCTATATTTTTCATTTTGCAGCATGCTGCCATCCTTGTCTCTTATGAGTGGGCATATAACCCAGGATGTACCAGTGAGTTTATTTCTCCCATGTTTATTTTACCTTTTTTTGTAGCTTTGATATTACTGACATATAACATAGAAGTTTAAGGTATACAGTATGATGACTTGATACATATACATACTGCAAAATGATTAGCACAATATGGTTAATTGACACCTCCATCCACTCACATAATTACCTTTTATATGTGCGGTAGTAACATTTAAGATCTACTATCAACAATTTTCAAGTAAACAATAGAGTATCATTAATTATAGTCACCATGCTATATGCTAGATGTTCAGAACTTACTCATCTTAAAGCTGGGAGCTTGGATCATTTCACCAACATCTGCTCATTTCCCCCACTCTCAGCCCTCGGAAACCACCATGCTACTATTTCTATGAGTTCACGTCTTCATATTACTTAAATGACAATTTGACTAGCTATAAAATTATATACTCATCTTTGTTCCTACCCAATAATCAAATTAGGTCGATACTTATCTTCTTGCTTTTCAAGTTCAAAATAAAAGGCATACTGAGTTCTTGGGGTCGAGAAATGATCATCCAAGGTAATATTAAAGAGAGGCAAGAGCAGAACTTAAGAGTTCTTTGGGGCACCTGGGTGGCTCAGTCAATTAAGTCCGATCTCATGGTTCCTGAGATCAAGCCCCACGTTAGGTTCTGTGCTGACAGTGTAGAGCCTGCTTGGGATTCTCTCTGCCTCCCCCTGCCGTTCTCTCTCTCTGTCTCTTTCTCGCTCTCAAAATACATAAACATTTAAAAAGAGTTATTTTGAAAACTATCATTTCTCATCCCAAGCAGCAGCTACCATCAGTCCCTTATACATACAACAGTGTTCAGCAGGCTTTATTCTTTCCAAGGACACATTTTTTAAACACTTCTTTAAATTTATGCCCTCTCTTAAGGTGCCTGCCTGGCTTAGTCAGTAGAGCATGCAACTCTTGATCTCAATATTGTAAATTCGAGCTCCACGTTAGGTGTAGAGACTATTTAAAAAATAATAATAAATTTGTGCCCTCTCTCACTTCTTCTGTTTCAACAAGGTTGATTTCGAAAACTTACCAGCAAGATATATTGTTTATAAGAGAACACACATGTCCACTCTTAGAGGACAAAATAGAGATAGAAGGAAAGCAGACATATCCAGATGGCCAAGTGTGTGGGAAAATGAGTCACTCTCTTTCCTTCCCTTTCTTGCTCTTCATCTTCTTCGATCTATTTCCTAAATGATTTAGAACTTCTGTGAAAAAGCAGATATTTGAGCTGTGGATTGATGGAGGATGCTAATTATCATTTCTATAGATGTTTGTGCCATTAACTGAACTAGCAGCAAAGAGCCATACACTTATTTTGCCCTCAGTAAACCTGTCATGGATTGCCAACCGGTAAGCTTATAACCAAGTCTTCATAATTGAGAAGAAAGTAAATCCTGGAAATTCTATGCAAGGCGTAGAACCAGCCACTAGTAAGGATCACACCCAATCTTCCATCAGTCATAGCATCTAATAAAAAAACACCCGGCCTCCATTTATGGACTAAATAGCATTTTCTCACTGGGTGAGCACTGATACCTCCAAAGGCTCCAGTTTTTCACGGAAAATACATTTAAATAAACCATCTTGTGTATTTAAAAGTCAAGTTGAAACCATTATCTGCAGAAATGTCCTCTGAAATTCCCAACAACTTTTGTGATAAAACTTGAAAAGAACACACACAGAATGCAGCCAAGTAATGCTAATACCCTGGTTGTCAATACCTATGCTAGTGACATGTAAATATTTTTTTTTTCTTTTCAGTTTTTAGGACCTGATTCTATAATAAGAAATACTAAGGGATATCAAAATAAAATAAAAACTGACATGTACATAAATAAGACCATGCATTTGTTGTTAGAATGTTTCCTATTATATAGGATTATGTGATATTTTTGTATTTGCAACTTGTAACTCTATGCACCTTGCGTTTCATAAAGACCATTTTAATTACATTTCCTCTTTAATTCTCAAAAGAATGTGATGGGCATGTTTTCATTAGACTTACTTGATTAGAGGAGAAATCCATTCAGAACGACTCATGTCCCAAAGCTAATAAGAGGTGGAGTTGGGACTCTATCATCTCCTCTGGTTCCAACATCCTAGCCCAGTCATACTATAGAAATTCAAAACAGTAACGACTAATATGCATAGCAAGTCCAAGACTTATTTTTTCTTATAGATCATCTGTCAATAAATGTATTCCTATAAATCTAATGTTAGTATATTGACTGCTTTTACAACAAATCCAAAATACTTCAGTGTTAAAATCTATGAAGAAGAGTGTGGATTAGTTACTGTTTTATGGAAGACGTTGGAGTAGCCATATCACATCATTCTTCATTTCCATTCCATTTACTTGTGTGTAATCTTGACAACACTCCTTAGCTTTTCTAAATATCCCTATCCTCCTCTGTAAAATGAAGTTATTCATAGTACCTATGTTAGGGATATTAATAGTATTTATGTAGAACAGGACCAAGCACAAAGTAAGCCCTTAGTAATGGGTTAGTTGATACTTTTAGTTGTCCTAATATGTTCCTTCTCAGAGTTACAATCAACCATCTCAACATCACTTTGCCTGCTTGGTTAAGAGAGAGAATGGGTTTTCATACTTCATCCAGGATCACTTACCAAGAGTTAAACAAACAAAAAGCCTGTGAGTACAGTTTATGAATCAATAAACTCATTAGAATCATGTTATTCAATAAGGTTATATTCTGAACATATCAGTTCTGAATGCATTATTCAAAAGATATTTTACAGTAGGTCCCCATTGTTTTCATATCATTGTTTGATGGTGACAAGTTATAAAATACAAGCCAACTTTTTCAGAACCTTATTTTTAGACTTTATCATGTACATTTTTTAGGTAGTTTATGTTTAAAATGCAAGGATGGGTCATTTGTTTGCAGTCATCATTGGTACTCATGATAAAAAATGTTCTTTGGAGACAATTTACTTGTAATACCCAGAATATATGATAGAAAGCAAGAAGTGTTAGAACTGAAAATTGAGAGTTGCTTATTTAAAAGCCACATCCCAATTTATCACAAGGCATAACACCTTTTGCCTGTAGCTGTTTTAGATGGATATGATTTCTCATTTGTTTTAAAGTTTTTCTTCCCTAAAAATATCCTGAGGCATCAATTCACGTTATGAACTAATGGCAACAATTTTGTTCTAAATCCCTAAGGGAAAAATATGTCAGAATGTTGGCCGGAATCCACTTTTTTTTTTTTTTTTTTTGCTTGTTACCTTATTTTCTACATAGGAACAATTTTAAAAATAGTGCTTCTAATGACATAGATGTGTGTCTTGTAATATGAAGTTAAATCTGCTATCCATTCAAAGGCAAAGCTTTATTTGCACCCTGCAAATTCAAAAGCAACTGGAAATCTCTTGATTGACTTAAGCATTTATTTGACTCCGCATCAAACAAATAACCAGTCGAGAACAACCAGGCATTCTGGGCTGCCAATCTTCACCTCCGAGGTGAAAACTCAGTCAATAAAAGGCTCATGTTGGAAACTGTGAGTGACATTTAACTAAGGGGTGAAAAGTGTATGGCTGTATTTTTGACACCATTCCTCCCACACAACTGTCAGCAAGTCTAAATTAATACTGGAAGACTACAGGTCTCAGTGATGGATAAAGATATTTAAACCACATCACAGAACCAAAGAAATAATGTTCTTTGCCATTTGTTCAGATGCCTATGTATTTGTGTTATCTTATTTGATTTTGCTTAACCATAGACACTAAGCTATAAAATTCACACACATTTCTTTTTTTTTTTTTTTTTTTTTA